>NW_027397077.1:44044956-44068916 GCF_003265705.2 Callorhinus ursinus | reverse complement strand
TCTTCACCATCTGGGGTAGTCCAGAGTTAGGGAGCTGAGAGAAGGGGTGGGGGGCGCTGTGGGGTCTTGACCTCCAACCCAACCACACTTACCCCCAGTGGTGAGGATGTGGGCAGAGTCTGCTACTCTCTGAGGGTTTGGTCTAACCCTCTTGTTTTTACATCCTTCTTGCCTGCGAACCCTGTGCAGATTCAGGGACTCCGTGTACAGAGTGCAGGGAGGTCAAGAGAGGCAGCTGTGAACTCTGAGGAAAGTTTCTCAGAGGAGGGGATATTGAGCTGGGCCTTTAGGGATGAATAGGAGTTTGCTAAGGGGAAGAGGGATGGGCCTGGCAGAAGGAATCAAGGAATGGGTGGAGTTGAGGAGCTGTGAAAGAGTTAGAGCAGCTGGGGACATAAAATGTTGAACATGTATTGATTGCTCGTTGTTTGCCAGACACAATGCTAGGGTCTCTACATCATCTGCTTGAGTCCCCCTGGGTATTGCTGGGAGGCTGCTTTGATTGGGCCCATGTGCAAATGGAACATGCCTTCTCAGACTGTCACATGCTGGAGTGGCCCAGCAGCCTGGGGAGTCCAGAGCTTGGTCCTGCTTGCTGTTTGTCTCTGCTCTGGCAGGGGGTGGCTCACGGCCTGGGGGGTCCCCCGACGGTGATGCCACAGCCTGGGCCAGACTTGCTGCTTGCTGCACACTGGCTGCCCACCTGGCAGCCCCCAAGAGATTCCTAAATTTCAGGGCCTTACAAATGAGTAGGGGCACTGGCAACGGCAAAGGCCCGAGGGAGTGGCAGAGTTTCGCTGGCTGGCACCTCCTCCAGGATGCCGCTGTGGCTAAGGGAGCCGAGGCCTGCTGCGGGCCAGCGCAGCCCGCTCGTCTTCCTCACCTCCACCTCCTTCTGTCCCTGTCTTGTTTGTCTGTCGGCTTGGCTTTTGGTCTCTGATTCTCTCTGTTGGCTTTTCTGTCTCATCTCTTTCTGCCTGTCCCTTTCCACTCCACCCTTGGCCCTTGTGGAGCCGTGAGGCTAAAAGGCGACATGTGAGAACATGCTCCTGTGTGCCTGTGGGCATGGGGCCTCTAGCTTAGGTGGTGACTCGCCAGGTGACCTCGGGCAAGCTTCTGCCGATCTCAAAAGCCCTTCTGGGATGAGTGTTGGTGACACCTACATTTATATTCATCTGATGTCCTGTGTCAGGCCTTGCTGGGGCCATGCACACTAATTAATTCATCCACCACCCACCCAAAGCATTTTGAATGCCCACTGTGGCCCAGACCCCAGGTGAAGGCCGAGCAGGAGGGCAGGGTCTCTGCCTCAGAATCACAGTGCAGCTGGGGAGACAAGCAGGTGGACACATCAGCATAAGATGTCAGCTCCTAGGTGTGGGGAAGGACAGTGCCAGTCCCGGCCCCTGATGAGCATCCTATCTGACTAGGCAGGGGATGGGATCTTGGAAGTGTGGCTGATGGCAGAATGAGCCAGGGCACTGACTGCACCCCGGGTGTGGTGATGTCAGCAGGGCTGTCTACACAGGCTGGGGAAGTGGTGCAGGATTGGATGGGCTCGGTTGGAGCTCTGAGCAAGGTGGGGCCAGGGACGTTGCAGGAAGCCGGGGGCCAGTCATGGGGGCATTGGGGAGAAAGCGTGTTCAGGGCAGAGGGGAAGGAATGCAAGTGGGGAGAGGGGGACGGTCAGGGAGACTTGGAGAGCAGTGACCCACTGGCTGGGGCTGGAGGAGGGGTGGGACCCACCAGGGGAGGATGGCCCAGCACGTATGTGTGTGCATGTACACACACGTCTGTGTATTCTTACACACACAGTCGGATGCACACTCACACTTTCTCACACATAATCATACACACTTAAATTTGCACACCCACCCACTCCACAACCACTCACATATACATGGATGTGTTCATTCTCCCTCAAGTGAGTGTGCACACAGACGCACTCATACACCCCAACTCCCGTTCCCATGAACCCTTTCTCACCCTCATGTCTATGCATCTCTCATAGAAGGGGCTCTTGGTCTTTAGGCTTCCCTTGAAAGCACCTCTTCCATCAAAAGAAGGAAAAAAGCAAGAGAATGCCTGCTTGAGCCTGGAGATCGGGTGAGAGCCGGGTCCAGAACCCTCTCAGGGAACTCCTGGCACCTCCCTGGAGCAGCTCAGTCTCTGCTGGGTTTCTCAGCACAGATGGAACCCCAGACTCAACTCCAAGGCTGGAGAAGGTGTGATTAGGGCCTCACCAAGGTTTGGGAGGCTCTGGAGGAGGGGTGGACCCCAGAGTTTATCTTCCACTGGCCTGCTGTGAAGCCGAAAATCCTACCTCCCAGGCATTACCTTCCCCCAAGGCCAGTTTATTTTCTGGGAGGGGAGATGGGCGAATCCATTTCCATAGGAACCTGGCAGGGAGTACTCTTTACCTGGAGGAGCTGAATTTTCTCCGAGCTTTTAATCACAGAATGTCAAATTTTATTGAATGCTTTTTCTCAGCATCTAGTGAGAAGACCCCATCAAATTTTTCTTTTGGTGAATTGCATTGATTTTTTTAGTATTGAACTACCCTTGCATTCCTGAGGTAATGCTGTTTGGGCACAATATATTGTTATCCCCATAATAGGTTGTTGGATTCAATTTTCTAGTATTTTATTTAGGACTTGGCAGATTCATAAGATTCATAAGTGAAACTGGCCTAGCCTTCTCTCTGCTTATAGTATCCCCGTTTGCTTTTGGTATCAGGATTTTCCTCACCTTACAAAATGAGAGGAGGCTGCCCCTTTTCTTTTTCTAGACCCTGGAACAATTTTTTTTTTCTTTTAATAGGATGGAAAATCATTGTCAGCTCTGACTGTACCATGTCTTGGGCTCGCCTCTGCAGATAATTCTTTGTTTCATCCCACAGCACCTTGTGAGGAGAGCATGATGCTTCTCATTTAACAGATGGGGAAAATGAGGCTCAGAGAGCCAGTCTCTGGTCTGTGGTCAAATAGTGGGTGTCAGCTTAGCTGGGCTTTGAATGTAGGCCAGTGTGACTCTAGGGCCATGCTTCCAAGCTATTCAACATGGCCAAGAATTATCTGAGATGCTGGCCTATAGGAGAGCCTTCAACCTTATTCTAGGATTTTCCAGGGGGTCTAGGAAGAGCCCTGATTGAGCATCAAGAGAACTTTCCTAGCTCTACCTGCCCATCTGCTACCCACCTGCCTGTGTACCCACCTGCCATGCATGCATCCATTTGTCTCCTGATCCATTGCCTGCCTAGTCATTGAGCTGTCCGTCAGCCATTCATTCCTATACGGATATACCCACCCGTTAACCCACCTTCCCATTCATCCATCCTCCACCTCTTCACCCATCTATTCACCCGTCTGCCCGTCCATCAGACATTTATCCACATGCTGGTTACTCATTTATCCACTGACCCACTTTCCCATCCATCTATCCTCTCTCTGCCATCTGTTGACCCACCCATTTATCTATGATTTGTTTACCATCTGTCTATTCCCCCATCCATATCTTCATCAATTATCCATCTGTATACAAGTTCACTTACTCATTCACTAATCTACCTTCTCATCCATCCATCTTCCACCTGCTACTTGCTCATCAACCACCAAATCCATCCATCCATCCATCCATCCACTTGTCTGTCCACCTACCCTTGGAGCTTAGCCTTAAAGTAGGAGCTGGGATTTGGGTCTTCAGAGATTCAGAAGGAAGGACACTCTGGTTTGGGAGAGCAATATGAGCAAAGATGAGGGGTTGGGAGTCTTCCAGTTTATCAGGAATGGGGTGAATGGAAGGCAGCAGAGGGAAATGGAAGATAAGTGGGGGCTAGGTGGTGATGGACTTTGAATGTCACTCTTAGGAGTTTTCACTATGTCCCTGGGCTAGAGGTCTTCAACCAGGGTAGGTGAGTGAGCTCCAGAGAGTCTGTGAGACCCCTAAAATGATACACAACAGTTTTTGGTGTATGCCCATATCTCTGTTAAGACTCTCAATTGCAAGTGATAGAAAACCTGGTCCACGTTAGCTTAACACACTGTGGGTTCATGTCATTGCAAAATTCAGTTTTTTAATTCGGTGTGGCTGGATCCAAGGGCTCAGCAGCTATCGCTGTGTTTCTGTTTTTTCCACCTCGTGGGCTTTTCTTGTTTTTGAGTTGGCTCCAGCCTCAGACAGTCTCCACCTGAGAACAAGATGGCTTCAGGGATCCTTGACATGAAATCATTTTGTGTCTAATACAGTGGAAAAGAGAGAGGCCATTTGCCCCAAATCTTACCTGAATTGGGTTTCTTGAGCTCACGTTAGCCTGGTGTCCAAGTCTGAATTTGGCATTGTTATGACAGGAATAGGAAACACTGATGGTGGGGGCCAGTGGGTGGTGTGGACCCCAGAATGAAGCCCCAGGCTGCTCTTGGAAGGCGAGTAAATATGTAATGGGATGGTCAGAAATCATCCCATGTCCACTGCCAGGCTTTGCTCGAATTTTCCCTTTTCTGGTAGAGGGGGGTGTAATGCCCATAGCTTTTCCTGGATTCTCAATGATAGGGAACCATTCAGGATTTTGAGCAGGGGTGAGAGATCAGCCAAAAAGCCTCCTGCGGGTGGGACCAGGGCAGACTGGATGGAAGATGCCTGGCTCTCTCACAGAGAGAGGGAGAGGTCAAGGGTGTGACGCCGCCCATCCGCGCCTCCGCCCATGTGTCTGGGGCCGGGTGGAGGGCGCTGGACGCCAGGTGGGAAGAGCAGTGAGCTCAGCATGGCTGTGGGCAGGCCCATTTCTCATTGCTCCTCCCTGGGAGCATTTCCTCTTTCCAGAGTTGGGGCTTGTAGGGAAGGAAAATAGCAGCTCCCTCCTGGTGCCAAAAGCAACATTTTCTTTTCTCAAAGGTTGATTATAAGTCATGCATGTTCATCTTCGTAATTTTTCACCTGCTTATGCTGGAAATGAGATTAGTGATTATATACACAGGGTCGGCTCTCACCCCCAGGCTTTAAGGAGCTTTTTATTCATTTCATTTTTTATTTTTTTCTTTTTAGGGAGGAGAGGGCAGGGAGGGGAAAATACCCTGGCTGTTCTACTTGAAGGATGATTTTTCACAATGTTTTCATGAGCTCACCCCTTTGGTGGTCCCCAGGGGCCAGTGAGCCTGTGAGTCTCCCAGCCCCTCTCTGTGTCCCACCTGGGGCCCCCGATGTTTGTCAGCACTTTGTACCCAGGGTTGGCTCAGAGACCCGGTGTCCCCCTGCACTCTAGACCCAGCCCCTCCCCTCTCCTCGGGGGTCTCAGGCCACCAACCTGTGCCTTCAGCCCTGCCCCGTTTTCCCAGTGCAGGAACAAAGACCCCACCTCCCCAACACGCCCCTGGCCCTTTTTATTCATTTACCCTTTACCGTTCTCCTCATGGCCAGCCTTGTCTTCTTGCCAACCATGTCAGCGATTATAAAGACTTTCGCCTACAAGGAAATGAAGGGAAATAAGACTTTAAAGACGGAAGCCAAATGTGATCACTTTCTTTCGGTAATTTGTGACTATTTTTCACATCCCTCCCCTCCTTCCCATTTCTTCTGCCAACACCCTTTCTTGCTCTTGTTTTCTTTTCCTGGACTGCTATAATTGGCTCTTTTTTCTTTTCTTTTAAAAAATCTCTTTTATTGTGAAAAAGCACACATAAAAGAAAGTACATAAAAGCGTACCCTTGAGTTACCACTACTTGGGGGATTCAGGAGGACAGTGTCCATACCCAGGAGCTCCTGTGGTCCTTCCCTGTGCCCTTCCCCCCACCAGGTACCCATCACCAGACTTCTATGGTGGCCATTCTAGTTTGGTTTTTTAGTTCTGTCTCCCACTTTTGTGTTCCCTATATGATGTTGTTTAGGTTATACCTCGTTTCAGACTTTATGGACTGGAATCTTCCTTGGACTCCTTTTGAAAAGGATGTCTGTAGTTCCTTCTTTTTTCTTTTCTTTTTCTTTTTGGAAAGGGGGTGGGGGAGAGAGCGTGAATGGGGGGGCAGAGGGAGAGGAAGAGAGAGAATCTCAAGCAGGTGACCTGGGGCCCGATCCCATGACCCTGAGATCGTGACCCGAGCCGAAATCAAGAATTGGATGCTCAACCAACTGAGCCACCCAGGCCCCCCTATAGTTCCTTTTTGAATTTCCAGTGTGCTGGACCTAGTGGTGGCCCCCACCACCCTGTTGAAACAGTGTCTGTTAAATGTACTGGATGCTTTGCTGAGTTCTCTGGGGCACTGCACATGGGGGGCTGATGGACCTCCTCTTTGGAGCTGCTTTCTTTCCTGGATTTTCACATCTCTACTTCTATCTTTTCTCCTCTTGCTGCTCACCTCACCATATCCTGCTCTCTTCTGTTTCCTGCATACCAGCCACAGTGTGTCACGCTGGTTCCTGCCTCAGGGCCTTTGCCTGTGCTCTTATCGCTGCCTGGATGCCACTCCCCAGATCTTTGTGTGGCCACTACATTTTTGCCAGGCAAGTCTCAGCTGAAATGTCACCTCTTACATGTGGTTGCTCTGACCATTAACCTTTTTTTTTTTTTTTTTTTTTAAGATTTATTGATTTATTTTAGAGAGAGAGAAAGCACTAGCGGGTAGGGGGCAGAGGGAGAGGGAGAGAGAATCTCAAACAGACTTGCACTGAGCACGGAGCCCGATGCGGGCCTTGATCCCAGGACCCTGAGATTATGTCCTGAGCTGAAACTAAGAGTCAGAGGCTTAACTGACAGCACCACCAAGGTGCCCCTGTTCTGACCGCTCTTGCCAGAGAAGTGCACAGTCCCCATTCTTCACAATGCCTGTATTATCTTCTTACTCATTTGTTCCCTGTTTCTTCCTTCCGCCAGTATTGGCCCCGTTGCCCCTTTGTTGGTTTGGTTCACTGCCTCATCCCAGTATCTATAACAGAAGGTGGCAGGTCGCAGGTGTGTGATGAATATTGACAAGCGAAAGGACTCTGGCTGTATTCCCTTAGCTAGACAGACCTGGGTTCAAATCCCCATTTTTTACTGGTGATATGACCTTGGGCAGATCATTTACTCTGTCTGGGCCTGAGTTTCCCTATCTGCAGAGCATGGTTAATAAAATAAACCTTGGGGTGTCTGGGTGGCTCAGTTGGTTAAGTGTCTGCCTTCAGCTTGGGTCATGATCTCAGGGTCCTGGGATCAAGCTCCACATTAGGCTCCCTGCTCGGTGGGGAGTCTGCTTCTCCCTCTCCCTCTGCTGCTCACCCCTGCTTTTGTCCTCTCTCTCTCTCTCACGTAAATAAATAAAATCTTAAAAAAAAAAAAATAAACCGTCTTGGAAAGCCTGGGTCCAGTGTTTGTCGTGTTGGCACTGAGGAAGTGATAGTTGAGTATGAACCTAACCAACAGCTAAAATCCCTGCTAACATTTTCTGCCAAGAACAAGTTTATTTTTCACAATGAACTAGATGACTTCCTCTGATCAGACAAGGAGCACTGGGTCATCCTCTAATTTCCCTCTGGCTTTGGCTGCCAGGAAGCTTACTGCCAAGGGGAGGTGTCAGGGGCAGCCCTTGTTTCCTGTGGGGCCTGCAATGCGGTTCCTTCTTTCCTCTCCTCTGTGTGCTCGTCTGTTATTCACTTCTGGCTCCATAGTGCATGTGTTTTTACTTTTTATTGTAGTAAAATACACATAATAGAAAACTGGCCATCTTGGCCACTTTTAAGTGTGCAGTTTGGTGGCGTTAAGCACATTCATACTGTGGTGCAGCCATCCCCACCGTCCAGCTCCATGATTTTTTCATCTCCCCAGACTGACACTCTGTCCCCATGACACAGCTCTCCACCTCCCCTAACCCCAGCCCCTGGCACCCACCACCCTACTTTCTGTCTCTATGGACTTGATGACTCTAGGGACCTCAGATAAGTGGGATCTATAGGATTTGTCCTGTGGTGCCTGCTTCATGTCACATTGTCTGCAGTGTTCGCCCATGCCGTAGTCTGTGTCAGAACTTCCTTCCTTTTTAAGGCAGAATAATATTCCAGTGTAGGTATAGACCGTATTTTGTTTATCTACTCACCTGTTGATGGACACCTGGGTTGCTTCTGCCTTTTGGCTCTTGTGAATAATGCTGCAATGAGCATGGGTGTGCAAACACTATTTTTAGTACATACTTTCTTACCTTTCTGTGCCTGGGGTGATCTCAGACTAAATTATAAATTAAGGGTAGGTTTGGGGACACTTCCTAGGACTATACTGTTTTATCTGCTTCTGCCCTGTGGGTGTGTGTGTGGGTGTGTGTGTGCATGCGTGTGAGAGGTACTGTGGTCACTGCTCGTGCCCCATCTGGTCCCCCTCATCCCCCAGATGCTCCAGGTGTTCCTGCTAATGGCTCCCACCTGCGTCCTTCTGCAGAGGCTTGCCCTTGGCCAACAGGCATTGCCTCCCACTACATGCCTGGGAAGTAATCCTTCCCTCCTCACCCCACTGTGGCCCTTGGCCAGTGACTGACTGAGGTCTCTGAGTGGGACAAGTCCTGGGGTGCCAGTCATACTCCTCAGGGCTCCCCAGGGATCAGACTAGTGCTGGACTCCAGCCAATACCCCATCTTTGCTCAGTTTTGTCCCCCAGTAAGTCATGTGTACGAGAACCTATGTCAGGCTCTGCCTCTGGGGGTCACCATCTAAGACAGTGTGTAACTCCTGTATTCCCTACTGCGTTTTGCATCTTGTATGACTGTGGGATGCGGTTGGAATCTGATAGGATTGATACACTGTGGCCTGCTAGGCCACCTGGGTGGTAGCAGGTACCTTGCAAGAGGGCAAAATTCCCACTGTCTGCCACTTAGAGAAGAGATGGGTCCTAACCCAGGAGACCAGGACATTCAGGAGGAGACCCTGGGCAGGAGGGGGCAGGAACTCCCACCTCCTCGGGGCCTCCCAACTTTGGCCGTGGGTAAGAAGCCCAAGGTTTAAGGGGGACCAAGGGGACAGTGACCCAGGGAACCCACTGATGCCAATGGGGAGTGAGCGTGGACTTGCCGTGGACCAGAAGAGCCGTGTTCTCAGGCCCTGCCCTCTGTTTTTCCTGGAGAAGTTGGGGGGTCTAGCTTCAGTGCAGAGTGTTCGGATTTTAAATGTTATACCACTAAATTAATGATAAATTAATGACATTGAAATGTTAGAATATCAGCAACTAATTTCAAGAGCACACGTGGGCCCCCAGATGTGTCCTGTGAGCAGTTGGCTGGTTTGGGACCACCCTCTGATTGGACTTGGGGGCAGGGGGCAGCTGTTTGGGGCGGGCTTCTGGGAGGAGCAGGACCAGGTGGCCCCGATGACTCACATGTTTGTAACTGGTGTGTCTACGAGGGCCTTGTATGTTTATTTCTCTTCTGTCATCCCCCACTGCTTGAAAGTCCCACTGTTTTGATATAGCTGTTTCTTGTTTAAAAGAGAGATCCCCTGCACATATTTAGAAGGTGTTGAAGCCATACCAGCACCAACCTGAGCTTTTCTTCTTGTCTGGGGTTGCCTGGTAAAAATGTGGGATGCCCAGTTAAATTGGAATTCCAGATACACAATGAATAAGTATGTCTCCAGTATTGTGCAGGACATACTTATGCTAAGCATTTGCACATTGCTTATCTGAAGTTCCCCCACAACTGCTTGTCTTGTATTTTTATTTGCTAGCTTTGGCAAGCCTGTTCTTGTCAGGATCAGAAGGATCAGAAGACTGGGGAAAGGAAGCATTTCCTTATCTGTGTGATTTGACGCTACATGAAGCCAGACCCCACTTTTGATAACAGCACCGGTGATGAATCAGTGTCTCCCAGGGCCACGTGGGGTGGTACAGCATGGCCTTGCCAGCCCAGAGAGTTCTCATCTGGCCCTGCTATGGATGGGGCTGTGGGAAGCGGTACCAACTTCCTGCAGAGATACACGTTTCATTTTGGGGCGGCAGTCTTGAGGGCAGCAGAGAGAGGAGCTTGCAGCCAGAGTGAGGGAGGGTCATTGAGATTCGAGCAGCACCCCAAGGCACCTCTGACTCTGCTCAGAGATCTCCCTCCCTGACGCTGCCCACTCCCCACACCCTGGGGTGGGGGGGCGGGAAGGAGAGTAGGCATGTCTCCACACGGTGCGCTCAGCCACCTGTCTCGGGGGATGCTCCCTGGGAAGAGACCCTTCCTGAGTGTGCACCCACCCCACCCATGAGAACCTGACCCTAGGCTACCACAGAATCCCCGCTGCCCCCACCCACAGCAGGTGTCCCATCAATAAAGACCAAAGCTATTAGCAGCCTGGACCATGATCTCAACCGGCCCGCTGGTCCTGCCTGGAGCCGCCTCCGGGATCTCCAGTTCTGGGAGTAAAAGACTTACCCCACAGAGGTGGACGCTTTCCCAGCTGTGTCAGTGGCTCCCTGGCCTTCAGTCCCACCTCCATACCCATGGTGGCTGTTCATTGTAGAGAGTGGCAGACTGAAACCCAGAAGACCAGAAAGGACACCAGACACCCATCTGTGTTTCACTGCTTAGATCCCAGTGGTTCTGGTTATCTATTGCTGCATGACCAACTACCTGGACCCCTGGCAGCTGAGATCAACAACACTCCTGTAATTTGCTCAGGAATTTAGGCAGGCCTTGGCTCCTTCTTTCAGCATCAGTTGGGGACGTCAGTGGTGTTCACCTGGCCTCCGGGCGGGTGGGGGCCTCCAGAATGCCCAGGGCCGTGGCTCATGTGGTCTCATCAGTAGGGTGGTCACACATCTTCCCTGGTGCCTCGGTGCCCTCAGACAACCAGGTGGAAGCCACCAGGCCTCATACAGGCAGCTCAGCATCCCCACTGCTACTCCCCTATGGGAGCAGTTGGAGTTCTGAGTCTCGCAGGTTCCCATCACGGGTCCCCAGGCCCGTCCCTCAACCAATCCCAGTGAAGGGGGGATGAACTTTGTGGATTGGCTGGGTGTGGTCATGTGGCCATGCCACTGTGGAGCTCGGTACAGGAAGGACCCCTGACCTGAACCCTCCCTCAGGCTGGTGGGGTTCCTGCTTATAGAGGGGCCCAGTTAGGACATGGGATTCTTTTTGTTTTTTCAGCTAAACCTCAGGCACTAAGAGTTGAGTTAATTATACTCCTCAACTAATAACACACTATTATCTTGGTCTCTGCAGGGTCCTGCTTTTATTTTATTGGTCGGTTTATTCCTATTATCTTTGCTCCCCATGCCATTCCGTTTTCCCACTGTGGCAGACTTCCAGCTCTGCTCAGTGCATATCTGTTTGCCTGTGTTTTGCAAATGGTGTATTTTACTTTGGGCACGTGTATTTTTACTCCCCATGAGCAGTGTTGGGCTAGCTTGTTCTGTTTCTTACCTGTTCCACTTCGTGTTCTATTTTTAAGGTCCATCCTTGGTGCTCTGTGCACACCAAATCATCTACCTAGCATTCGGTGGGGTCCTCACAAGGATGTGTCTGGCAGGGTCCCAGCAGGAAACGGGGTGGGGGGCTCCCAGGGTTTACCAGAGGAGTGGTTAATGAAGAGTCATAGAACCTAGGTGTGGGAAGGGTCGGGGGAACTCTAGGGGTTTGGACTGTGCTTGGAGTCATGGTGGTGGGTGGGGGAGTCCTTAGCACCCTGGGCCTGCAGGGGCTGGGGAGAGGCAGCTCTCCGAACCTAGCAGGGTCACCCAACTGGAGCTGTGGCCTTCGGTGGAGGGGGCAGCCACCACCAACCCCTGCCCTGGAGGGAAGAGGGGTGGCAGATGGGGAATAAGATACTCTATCCTCTGATCTCCTATCAGTGGCTGCCATTGAGGGGTGCAGGAAAGGTCAGCCTCCCAGGTGCAGAGCAGGGTGGAGGAGGGCAGGGAGTGGATCTAGGGACAAGGAACAGCATTGTGGCCTGCGCCTGCTGGGTCCCCACCTACCACCAGACGAATACCTGGTTACCACTGTGGGCATGTGGACCTCTGCAGATTTCTCTGGATAGCTCACTGGACAGGAGGACGCGGCCTGTGTGCACTGCACATGCTTGCGGACCTAACTGCATAGACGCTCCTCTCCAGGGGTGTCTGCTCCTGTGGTCACGTGGACCAGCTGGTCTTGTCATAATCACAGTTTTGTTATTATGAATGTGCATATGTTAGCCAGCTTTGCCAGCGGGCTGGGTATAGAGCAGAAGCTGTGTGGGTTTGACTCTGCCTTCCCCTGGTCCCTGATAATTTCCCACCTTGGGAGGGTGTGACCCAGCCTGCTGGCACTGGGCAGCCTGGCTGGAGGCTCTTTGTTTGTGACCACAGTCTGGCTGCTGGGGCTACCCCCTGCATGGAGGTCAGCCTCCCTTTCTCAGCCCCTCCGCTTGTGGCTCCTCTTTTTAGATTGGAAGGGGGGGCATGTCTGCAGAAGCCAGACATGAAGGGGGCCACTTGCTGTGGGGGCCGTGGGAAAACAGCAGCTGGAGTATCCAGGAGGAACACGTTTCAATCTGAGAATAGCAGTGTAGAGATTGTGCTCTCCTACTTGTCACCTGTGTGTTTCCAGCCCCGCTTGCTTATCTCCACGGACAGGGAACTTACCCCTTTCCCCTAGCAGCCTGGTCTAATGCTTGGCCTGGAGAAAACTATTCCCCTGTGGAGCTGAAGTCTACCCCCTCCACCCTTCATACACACCTGTGGGTCCTGACCTACCCAGAACAGCTGTGGAGATATACCAGGGCTTTCTGAGGCTGCTCTTCTCCAGGTGAGCCACCCTAAGGGGCTCAGGACCCTCTCCATTGGGCTACCGCCTCTGAACACGTTTCCGTTGGTCCCACCCCTCTCACAGGTGGGCATACAACCGTCAGACAGCACCAGGAGGCTCTGAGCAGCATGTCATGAGCCCCAGACTTCCATTCTTCCAGCTGGAGACCATAGTGGGAATGAGCATGAGGTTCCCAGTTTAGGAGTGAGCCTGGGGGGACCCTGAATTCAAGCACAGCCAACCATGTATAAGTCACATAGGCTTTGTGGGGAGCAGGAGCCCATACCCCATATGACATCTCAGGGTGGCTAGGGCTCAGTGGTTTTCAAGAGGAGTCAAATTTTCTTTCTCTCTTTTTTTTTTCCTTTTTTAGAAACCTGAATTTTCATGTGAACATTTCCAATTTGTAAATGCTGGCTAACTAATTTAAAGCTAAAACCCACTGTGTGGGATAAACAAAACACACGAGTTGGCTGACTTCTAAGAACCCCAGAACCCGTGGGCCCCCTGTTGTGACCTAAGGTGTGGTGGAGCCTCTTCATTGTGTACAAATGCAGGCTCAGAGAGGGCAAGGGCCTGGCTCAGGGTTGCACAGCAAATGAGGAGTACACAAAGCCAGGGCCTGATGTTCTTTATGCTTCCCCGGGCCTGGGGTGGGGATGATGGGCGAACCCAAGACCTAGAATCACCTAGGTGTGGGTAGAATGTAACGCTTGGGGGGGCCAGGGCACCCAGAGGCCGAGAGGAACTAGGGGACCAACTCATGGGAGGATGTGAGGTGGGGTGGAGTGTGGCAAGGCTGGCTGGGAACAAAGTTCCTCTGGGAGAAGCTCTGGAAGAAGCCTGCCAGCCTGTGGCGGGAATATTTGCCTCTTGGGGATGCATTGTTCGTGTGGGCAAGGTGGAGGTGGGAGGAGGTTTTGGGTCTTGGTTTGCAATGTTTTCTTAAATGACGTTATTGAGAGTGGACTCAGGGGCTGCTTTCAGGCCTTCGTGCCCCACAATCTCCAGGTAGAGGGTCATTGACCTGATCAGGGGGGACCACAGGCCCCAGTTCTCCCTACAGCCGATTCCTAGTTGCACTTTATAGAGCCCCCTCCCCCACCCACTCGCCTCCTGAGATGGCTTCTTGGTTGGGGGGCAGGGGTGGATGTCCGTTTGTGTCTTTACCAAATTCATTTGGACTTTCCTTGGGCTTCTCAAATTTGGCATGGCCCAAACTGGGCTGCACATCCCTCTCTGCAGGCCCTCCTTTGGCAGCCTTCCTTGTCTCAGGAAGGCAGAGCTCCATCCTTCCAGGTCCTTGGGCCAAAACCTCGGCTCACCCAGACTATGGTGGCCCTCTGCTGTTCCTCATCTCCCTCCTGCTGCCTCAGGCCCTTTGCACTTGCTGTTTGGTTGGCTGACATACAGATATGCCTTTACCTCCAGATATTCACATGACTGTCTCCTTTGATTTCCTCAGGTCTCATGAAATGGCACTTCCTTAGAGAAGCCTTGCTTGACCACCCTGGCTAAAATGAGCTTTCCCACAGGCCCAGTCACTTCCTGCCCACTTCCTTGCTTTCTGTCATTTATTTCTCCATTGTACTTACTACTGCCAGGCATTCAGTAATCTACTGCTTTGCTGTGGGTTTATTACCTGCCTCCCCACATCAGAGACTGAGCTGGCAGCATGGCCATGGATCTGTCTTATTTGCTGAGAACCCTCCAGTTCTAAGGTGCCCGGCACATAGGACCTGTTCAGTCAGTTCTGGTTGACTGGCTGGCAGAGGCCAAGCTCCTTATCCTGCTGTGCTGGGTGCTGAGTTGCTGTCACTGCCCCCCTTGACTCAGATCCTTGCACTCCACTCCAGTCCTGCCTGCTCACCGTGCCCTGGGGATAGTTTGGGGTGGGGGGCCGGGGTGGGTGGGTACAGCAGCATAAGGCTGCTTCCTCTAGAAACAGTGGTGGCAATGCTCTCTGCTCCCTGTCTCCTCTTGTCAGAAACTTTTAGAGAAGTTATTGTTATATTGTTTGAATGTTGAAATGTTTGAAATTATTATATTTATAGGTTTGAAATAACAAGCACTTAAAATACTAGAGATGCCACTTTATTGTCTTTTCCCCCCCTTTTTTGGAAAGCCAGACAATTTTAGCAAAGTGACTGCAAACAATAGCTCAGCCTCGCTGCGGTGGGTGGAGAAGGAGCCCATGTCTGGGAGTGAGGGCAGGGTCAGGGCGGTTCCCACTGGGACCACGGACCTTTCCTTGCTGGAGCAGGGAAGCCTCCATGGGGCTTGGGGCCACGGCGTGTTGGGGTCAGCTGCTCTCAGGTCACATGGGCTTTGCAGAGGAAGGGCTGAGTAGGGTTGGGGAGAGCAGGGAGGGCATATCCCAGGGCAGATGGGAGGTGAGGCTGGGGCTGGGGTGGGGCCAAGGAAACAGATGGAAGGAGCAGAGAGTGGAGAGCTGTTCCTGGGGGAGAGTGGGCAGGACCTGGGGGGGTGGGGTGTTAAGGACAGCAGGTATCTAGAATAATTCTGGGAATGGTGGTAACATTTACAGAGACAGCTGAGGACATTGGCAGGAACCTCTCCTGTGGCTAAACTTGTAGTCTGAGGGAGTCTTCTGGCGGGGGTGTGTTCCTGAGCCCTGTGGTCTGAGGGCTACGGTGGGGGGTTTGGCTGGGTGTGCCGCAGCCCGGGAGGAGGCTTGTTCATGCCCAGCATCTACCTGACTGTATCGTCTGGCTGGCGGCCGGGCCTCTTGGTGGATGGCTGGGGATCGAGTTGGACTTCGGTGGGGAGAGAAATCATTTGGGTGGTCGTGTGTGTGTGACCACCTGTGATGTCCCGGCACATGGATGAGGCTGTGGGTGAGACTGTGTGTGTGTAACTGTGTGCCTGTCACCAAGGGTGTGAGACACCAGACATGTGCCCGAATGAGTGTGAGTAAGAGTGCAGGGGTGTGGGAGGGGGAAGGGCCGTGGGCAGGAGGCTCCCACTCAGAGGGCATATATCAGAAGGCAGGTGAGGGTGGGGGGGTTCAGTGGCCCCACACTGGGGCCATGTTGGCGGCTCTGCACGCCGACACCTGTGGCACGTGAGCGACGGCCGAGGCCCCCATCTGTGCATCTGAGCAGACGTGCCTAGGAGCACGTGTGTGTGCTGTACTCCAGGGGTGCACACGTGGGAGGGAAGCCAGCTGGGGCGCTGTCCAGCCATGTGCGTGTGTGCGCTGGCATGTGTCCACGTGGGTGGGCCCCCGCGGGGCGCTGACAGGTGTTCCTTCCCGTTCCCCCAGGGCCTCGCAGCAGAGGACACGGTTCATCTCAAGGCAGCACCTGGGCCGGCCGTGGGACCATGGCGCGGCTCCAGGAGCCTACGGGAGCCTTGCTGGCCCTGGCCCTGGCCCTGGCCCTGGGCCCGCACGCCGGCACGGCCGCCCCGAGGCAGGACTGCACGGGCGTCGAGTGCGCGCCGCTGGAGAACTGCATTGAGGAGGCGCTGGAGCCGGGCGCCTGCTGCGCCACGTGCGTGCAGCAGGGCTGTGCGTGCGAGGGCTACCAGTACTACGACTGCCTGCAAGGTGGCTTTGTGCGTGGCCGCGTGCCCGCTGGCCAGTCCTACTTCGTGGACTTCGGCAGCACCGAGTGCTCCTGCCCGCCGGGCGGCGGCAAGATCAGCTGCCAGTTCATGCTGTGCCCGGAGCTGCCCCCCAACTGCATTGAGGCCGTGGTGGCGGCCGACAGCTGCCCGCAGTGCGGCCAGGTGGGCTGTGTCCACACCGGGCGCAAGTACGCTGCCGGCCACACTGTCCACCTGCCGCCCTGCCGGGCCTGCCACTGTCCTGATGCTGGGGGCGAGCTCATCTGCTACCAGCTCCCTGGTTGCCGTGGAGACTCCAAAGCCGTGCCTGCGGCTGCTGCCGGAAACTTCTCGGATGCAGAGGAGGGTGACCCCGAGCGTCACTATGAAGACCCCTACAGCTATGACCAGGAGGTGGCTGAGGCGGAAGCTGCAGCGGCCCTAGCGGGCGAGCTCCAGGCAGGCGCTGGGGGCCCAGCTGCTCTGGGAGGCGGCAGTCAGCTGTCCTCCGCCATCCAGGCCACCCCCTGGCTGGCTGCCCTCCCTAGGCCCACGGCAGCTGCTGCCCTGGGTCCCCCGGCCCCTGTGCAAGCCAAAGCCAGGAGAGTGACAGAAGAGAGCCA
The DNA here is from genome assembly GCF_003265705.2 of Callorhinus ursinus. Classification (NCBI taxonomy): domain Eukaryota; kingdom Metazoa; phylum Chordata; class Mammalia; order Carnivora; family Otariidae; genus Callorhinus; species Callorhinus ursinus. The sequence goes on along the minus strand of NW_027397077.1, from coordinate 44,052,004 downwards.
GGGTGAAGGGCAGGAGGAGACAGAGGAATTGGCCACCAGGGAGCAGCCAGCAGCAGGTGGCCCCAGGGGGCTGGATGGATCACCCACTCCAGGCCCAACTGGGCCTGGTCTCCCTGCCCAAGAGGACAAGGCAGAGGCGAGGGCAGGGCCTGAAGAGAACTTAATTCCAGAAGCTCAGGCCACCCTCCACAGTGCTGGGCAGGAGGGAGCCGGGCACGTTCTGGGGTCAAGCTCGACCAGTGTCCCTCCATCACAGGCCACACCGAGCTCTCCTGGGGGCACGATGAAGCCCGGCACCCACACCATCCTGACCCTATCTCCCCAAGAGGCAGCCTGGGTCCCACCTACCCAGGAAGTGCCCAAGCAGCCGCCGGTTCTGCCCCGTTCTCGGCCAGAGGAGGAGACAGACCCCAACTCTGTTCATTCTGTCCCCAGAGGTGACCCTGAAGGTAAGACCCTATTCTAGTTCCTCCAAGGGCACTCAGCCCAGGGAAGGGCAGCCTCAGGGCCCCGTCAGGGCCCCCAGCTCTCTGCCCAGTTGCCTGGGGCTGGAGAAGCTGGGTCTGTAGGGCCAGGCTAAGGACAGGCAGCCCAGCCCATAACACTACAGGGCAGGCGGCTCTGAGATGGCACTTTCTCTCCGGCTGCCCTCCTAGGGACGGAGTGGGTTGGTAGGGCTGAAGTCCCTCTTGCAGTAGGTGCTGGGCTACCTGGTGGGGCTGTGGTTGAGGGCCTCTTAGGCATACCTTCTCAGGGCTGGAGTTCCCTGAGGAGGGTTCCAGCTCAGGTGCAGGTGGGCCCAGGTGGGGGATCCACAGGTGCCCTGGCAGGAAGTGGGGAGTTTTGCAGACCTGGTCCAGCGGCTTGCTTTCATCCCCCTTTGACAGTAGCCTCTGGGCGTGGCTGTGTTCTTGGTTTCTGAGGTGACAGCAGAAGAGATGTGGTCTCTCATGGGGGCTCTTTGCGATAGCCCAGGACCAGGGCTGCCACCCCTGCCAGCAACACACATCATTCTCATCCCTGCTCTGTGCAGCACCTGCCGGGCTCCTGCCTACTCAGAGTAGAAGCCAAAGCTCTCTCCAGGGCCACAGGCTCTGCCCCAGTCAGCTCCGTGACCTCCTGGACCACTTCTCCATCACCCTTGTCTTAGTCTGTTCTGGCTGCTGTTACAAAAATGCCATAGACCGGGGGGCTTACACCCCAAGCATTTATTTCTCACAGGTCTGGAGGCTGGGAAGGCCAAGATCAAGGTGCCAGCAGACCTGGTGTCCGGTGAGAGCCTGTGTCCTGGTTTGCAGATGGCCATCTGCTCATTGCGTCCTTGCATGACACAATGAGATGAGGGTACATCTCATCTGAGATACACAGAGAAGGAGCAAGTTTTCTTACATCTCTTCTTAGAAGGGCACTAATCCCATCATGAGGGATCCACCCTCATGGCCTAATTACATCCCCAAAGGTTTGTCTCCACATACCATCCCTATTAGGGTTTTTTTTTTTTTTTTAAGATTTTATTTATTTGAGAGAGAGATAGCGAGCGAGCACAAGTGGGGCAGTGGGAGGGGCAGAGGGAGAGGAAGAAGCAGACTCCCCACTGAGCAGGGAGCCCGATGTGGGGCTTGATCCCAGGACCCTGGGATCATGACCTGAGCTGAAGATAGATGCTTAACTGACCCCTCCCCCCATTAGGGTTTTAACATATGAAGTTGGGAGTGGGACATAAACACTCAGTCCCTATTGACCTTCTCCCTCAGGGCCTTTGCACTTGCCACCCCCTCTTAACATGCTCTCCCAGGTGTCCATGTGGCTCTGTTTTCCAGGCCACCTCCCCAGAGAGGCCTTCTCTGACTACCCAGTTAAAAGAGCACTCCACCTTCCTCTTACCCTGCTTTAATTTTTCCTAGCAATACCTGACATTATAGCATGTAGTTAACTTGTTTAATGTTGTCACCCCAGTAGAATGTTAGTGCCATGAGTGGAGGGACCACATCTGTCATCTCTTCTGCTATGCCTAAGGACCTCCAGTAGGGCCTGGCAACACAGTTGGTGCTCGGTAAATATCGGGTAAATAAATAAGTGAATCACTGGGGGCTTTCTGGCCACGCTCCCTACCATCCTTTTTCATCATAGCTTCCCAGCCATCCTAGGAACACCTTACGCTGACATATCCCCTCTCTTCCACCCATTTCCACGCCTTTGTTCCCAGCCAGCTTAGGTAGCACCTCCTCCAGGAAGCATTCCCTGAATCTTTTTTTTTTTTTTAAGATTTTATTTATTTATTTGAGAGAGAGAATGAGAGAGAGAGCACATGAGAGGGGGTAGGGTCAGAGGGAAAGCAGACTCCCTGCTGAGCAGGGAGCCCAATATGGGACTTGATCTTGGGACTCCAGGATCATGACCTGAGCCGCAGGCAGTCGCTTAACCAACTGAGCCACCCAGGTGCCCAGAATCTTTATGTCTTGTCTGATCCCCTCACCACCACCCTCCCCAGCTCCCTGCCTCACCTCTGAGGGTACCCTAGGCAGTTGTCTGGTTGTCTAGAGATCCCTCCCTATAGCTGAGAGTCTGTGTCTTGTTCAATCTCATATGTAAACCTTCTCTATAAACCTTCATTAGGCATTAACTGTGAATAGGCCCTGGTGGGCCCTGGGGAGGCAGAAATGGACCTCTATGGCCCATGTCCACAGACTGGGGGCTGTGAGGGAGGGATGTCTGGGTGGTGTGTGGGGAGGTTTCTTGGAGGAGGGGGCATGAGGGGGCTCTGGGATTTCTGCAGCATTCCCATATATCCACCCTGCTGCCCACAGCTGTGTGGCCTTGGGCAGGTCTCTTAACTGGCCTGGGCCCCGTTTTCCCAACTGTCAAGTACTATGCCTTTGTTGGGCATAGACTGTGTGCAAAGCCTGTGCATGTGTAGTGAGGGGGTGAAATTGCAGGCTCCTCCTGACCTGGTGGGAAGATCACCCCCCCCCACCCCAGATGGCTCTCCTTCTAGCCCCATTATGGTGAGTGGGGCACAGAACTCACTCACCCTTGCTGAGTGATCACCTCCTAGGTGCCAGGCCCCATTTCTGTGACCTGATCCTTCCCACAACCTGGGGAGGTGGGCTCCTTCTTTAAAACTGAGCACATCAAGGTCGGAGAGGTGTGGCTCGTGGTTCCAGGTCACATGGTGGGAGTTGGTGGGCTGGAACCAGGGCAGTGGGCTTCAGGGGGCTCCTTCTTACCCAGTCCTGAGCTTGCAGGGAGCATGCGTGGGGTGGGTTGGGGGCTGTAATGAAGTACACGTGTGCCTGGGAGAGCTTGCAGGCCTGACTGTGGAGCATGGTGCATGCAGCGTGTGTTTGGGTTGCAGCCTCCAAAGGTTCCAAAATAGCCCCAGCCCCCACCCCCCACCCCCGCCTTTCACTCCAGAGGCCTCTCTGTGGTTCTGGGCCTTTGGAATCTTGGAGACTTACTTTGTTCTCAGGAGTCCTAGTTTTTTGTTTTTTTTCCTCTGCCCTGTGTTTTCTCAAATGGATTTTGGGGTGTGGCCTTTGAGGAGGGCTGCTTGGGGGCAGGGGCCCCTGATGGGGTGTCCCCTATCCCATCCAAGGGCTGTCCTGGCAGAGGGCCCAGGACCCGCAAAGCCCAGAGATAATTAGCAGGGCATGGACCAGCAGCTGCATTTTTTGGTGTGCAAGGAAAGGAAGGTGTGGGAGGTTGGGAGTGGTGGGGGGTTGGGGGGGAGCTTGCCTTAGCCAGATAAACAAGACTGGCCTGCCACTGACCACCCCCATCCACCTTTCCTCCTCTCCTCACCCCGCCTCCATCCGCCCCCCACCAGCTCACGAGTTCTCCACGACCTGCACAACTCAGGCAAGTGGCTTACCATTTTGTGCCTCCTTTCCTCCATCCGTAAGGAGCAGGGAGGTCCCTGCTTCGTGGGGATGTCTTGAAGATGAAAGGAGCTGATTCATGTCCAGTGCTGGGCACGGAGCTTAGCACTTGCTGAGTAATTAAAAATGTTAGCCACTGGTTGTCACCTTCCTCTCTTCATTCTACCTATTTATTTTCTCAACAGATGTTTGTGGCCCACCCTCTCTGTGCTGGGGACTGTGCCTTTGAACAAGGCCAGCACAGCCTCTCCGCTCCTAAGGTCTCTTGGGGGAGGGGGTTGTTCAAGGATAAGTGCACACACACAGGTTTACTCGTGGCCATAACGGAGTACACGCAGCTCAGGAAGGGTGGGCGGTGGGAAGCCTGATAGGTGGGGGTCAGGGACCCGATGGAGCATCCTTTGGGAAGTGGGGACCTTGTGGGGGGAGGGCTGGGGCATCCCAAGTGACGGAGGGGCCTTCAGTGCAGAGGAGCTGGGGAGGTGGCTGTGCCCTGCTCGCCAGTGGGGCTGGCTGAGAGGCGGGCCATGGAGCCGGAAATGACCCCTAGCCATGTTGCCATGGCAGCCCTGGGGCCTGGAGAAGGACGTTTCCAGCCATTGCCCTAGGCCCGGCTTGGGTGGGGGTCCTGTCTGAGCCGGAGCTGTGCCAGGGATCCTGGCTGCCTCTGAGCATGTCCAGATGTGGCCTAATGGAAGCCACATGCCCGGCTCCCTGGGCTGGGGAGAAGGGGTCCGATGTCTGTTGTCACTCGGGGGGCTTTGTGAGCATGCCTTCCCCTTCTACCGCTGGGCTGGCATGATGGAGGGAGACAGGGGATTTCTGGGCCCCAAGGGAGGGCGCCCGGGGGCAGGGTGGCCCTCGGGAAGTTGGAGTTTCTCCCTCCTGGGAAAGGCTCCAGCAAGACCTCTGTGGGGCCCCAGACCACGTGGCAGGAAAGGGGCCCCTTCCTTGGACCCTAGTGTAACCAGATTCTGCAGGGCAAGTATCTTTGGATGCTTTGACATCCTGGTTAACAGAGAAGCTTTAAAACTCAAATAACTCTATGAATTGCAGACATTGTCATGCTTGCGTCTTGCGCTGGCACCGTTATAAGCACTCTGTGATAATTAACCCCTTTAATCCTCACTGCCACCCCCTTAGTTTACAGCAGAGGAATCAGGCCCCTCGTCCGAGGACACATGCGCGGGGAGCAGTGGATCCAGATTTCCCTCGTATTTCTTCGTGTCTTCATCCCTGTCATTTCTGAGTGCCCGGTGTGTGCATGGGCTGTGACAGATGCTGAACGTACAGTGTAGAACAAAGACCAGCACCATCCCTGCCCTTTGGGAGCTCACGGTTTAGTGGGGGAGATAGCCCAGTAGTCACATGGGTGTGATGTTCTGAGTCATGACCAGGGCTGAGGAAGGAGGTGGATGTGCTCTCTAAGCCTATCTCAGGGATCTGACTTCTCCTGGGGATCAGGGAGGGCTCCCTGGGGGAAGTGATGTTTGAGCATGAGGGCTTGTTGACTGGATGGTAGGTGGCAAGCGGAGAGGGGACAGTGCTCCAGGCAGAGGACACAGCACGTGCAAAGGCCCTGTAGGTGAAAGGAGCAAATTAGATTTAAAGGAAGCTGTGTGGTTGGTATGAGGCTGGGGAGGGGGTAGGGACCATGATGGTGTTGATCCTCAAGATGAAGATTTGGATCTTTGTCCCAAAAGCAGTGGGGAGCCATTGAAGGTATAAGGCAGGAGGTGGTATGCTCTTACTTGGGCAGTGCAGCACTCCCTCTGGGTGCTGGGAGGAGAACACGGGACTAGCAGTGGGCCTTCCCAATGTCTGTGGGTTTCCAGCACCCCTCCCCGGTCCCCCCACCCCCACCCAGAATCACCAGGCTGTGGCCCCCGGGACACAGGAAAGAGGGACTTGTCCAGACTCTCCCTGTTCCCCAGAGGATCCTTAGAGACCCTACCTTTTTGTTCCAGTCTTGGCCTGCGGGAGATTTAAACTTGTGTGGGGCCTAAGGGCACCAGGCTGGGACCCTGGACCCCAGAGGTCACGTCCCATGCAACAGAATCACCTCCTGCTAGAGCTCCAGGCTCCTGGAGCAGGCAGGGGATGGAGCTGGCGTGTGGAGGCTGCGGCAGGAGAGCTTACAGGAGGGTCCTGGCAGCCCTTCCACTCCTCACCCCAAACCACGGGGCCTTGAAATGGGGTCTGTGACTCTGCTTAGGGCTCTGCAGGGCTTGCTGAGAGCAATAGGTAGGCAAACTGGGGGCCTGGGCTCCCCACATCGACAGTAAGACCCCAGTCTGAGGCCCACCACTCACTCATGTGATCTGGGGCCCAGGACGTCACCCCTCTGAGCCCCCATTTCCTTGTTGATGAAATGGCCCTGTTGCAAGTGCCCAAGGCTGTAGTGAGGACAAACGTATCAGGAGCGAGGCCTGCGTGGAGTGAGATCACAGCCCAGTGTTGCCCGCACCTGGGCCTGCTGAACTGTTAAGAGGGTGCACGCTCCTCTCCTGGCTCCACCCGTTAGCTTCTTTCTGCAAAGCATCTTTGTAAGCAGTAGAATTTTGATGTGAATAGTTCGAAATTAGAAGATTTCACATAAATTTCAGCTCTCAGGCTTTCCTGGAAAATGGGCAGTTGTGGGCACACCAGGCCCATGTGCCACGAGGCTGGCCACTGGGGTTACTGACAGGAGGCTCCCTGCCCTTCAGACTGGGTGGGTGCTCTGCACTCTGCTGGGCTAGCTGTCCTCAGTTTCATCAGCGGCCTGGCCCTGGTTGGCAGCTGGGTTGGGTCCTGTACTGGGGGTACCTGTCAGAGCATAGAGTTTTGTCCTGTGGTTTATGTGGTCATTCTATTTTGTGGAAGAAAAACTGGCATCCTGAGAGGGGAGGGGGGTTTCTGGAGGTCACAGGAGAGCTGGGCAGGGGGCTGCAGGCTCCCAGGGTAGGGGTGGGGCTCATGGCTCCCCCTGGGGACCTGGAGGCACGAGTGGGTCTGAGTGGCCTTAGCTGGGGGTTCCCTGTGGTTTGCCTGCCCCAGACCATATAGCACTTGGAGGAAATGGGGCAGGGGCCAGGGCGAGCCCTGTGGTGGTGAGTATCTTTTAATTTTTAAAACTATATCTCCTTCCTTCCTTCCTTCCTTCCTTCCTTCCTTCCTTCCTTCCTTCC
>NW_027397077.1:43964363-44044946 GCF_003265705.2 Callorhinus ursinus | reverse complement strand
TCCTTCCTTCCTTCCTTCCTTCCTTCCTTCCTTCCTTCCTTCCTTCCTTCCTTCCTTTCTTTCTTTAACAGCTTTATTGAGATGTAGTCATGTGCCATAAAGCCCCCCCTTTAAAGTGTATAATTCAGTAGCTTTTATCAGAGTTGTGCAGACATCATTAGGCTTCAATTTTAGAACATTTTCATCACTCCCAAAAGAAACCCCACACCCGGTAGCAGCCACTTCCCCTTTCCTCCCCCTCTCAGCCCCCAGCAGCCACCAAGCTCCTTGCTGTCTCCGTGTATTTGCATATTCTGGACATTCCTGGACGTGGAGTAATGCAATATGTGGTCTTCGGGGACTGTCTTCTGTCACTTAGCATAATGCATTCAAGGTTCATCCGTACTGCAGCATGCGTCACTACTTTGTTCCTTTTTATGACCGAGTAACATTCCATGGTGTGGATGTACTGTTTTTTATCCATTCATCCATCGACGGACATTGTGTTTCCATCTTTTAGCCATTATGAGTACTGCTGCTCTTGATATTTGTGTACGTACTTTTGTGTGGACAGATGTTTCTGTTTCTCTTGGTAATATACCCAGCAGTAGAATTGCTGGGTCATATGGTGACTGTATGTTTAATCATCAGAGGAGCTGCCAGAATGTTTTCCACAGCAGCCGCACCATTTTTCATTCCCACCAACAGTGCACGAGGGTTCCAACTTTTCCACATCCTCGCCAACACTGTCTGCATTTTTCTTTTCTTTTCCAGGGGGTGGGGAGGGGCAGAGGGAGAGGGAGGGAGAGAATCGTAAGCAGGCTCCACGCTTAGAGCTCCAGCACAGAGCCGGATGCCAGGCTCGGTCTCATGACCCTGAGATCATGACCTGAGCCAAAATCAAAGTTGGATGCTTAACAGACTGAGCCACCCAGGCGCCCCTTACTGTCGTGTCTTTTTGAGTATAGCCGTCCTAGTGGCTTTGAAGTGGTCTCTGACTGTGGTTTTGATGTGCATTTTTCTGATGACTCATGATGTTGATCATCTTTTCATGAGCTTACTTTAGAAAATTCTAGAAAACACAGAACACACAAGCACACATTGCATTAGCCATTCATGTGATGACATCATCACAATGTCATGTTGTCTCTGGACGACTCCACCGTATACTCGTGGGAGAAAAGGCGTGAAGAAGGCAACTGACGTTGTCGTGTTGTTATGAAAATAATGCTGATCTCATGGATGCCTGGAAAGGCTGCAGGGACCCTCCAGGGCCTAGGACCACACTTGAGAACCACTGGTCAATCCACAAATACTAGCATATTATGCACACTGTTCTGCCCTGTGCTTTTTTTTCTCTGACAACATATCTTGGGATTCTTCCTTGTCTTTATGTGAAGAATTCCCTTACCAGTCAGTGTGTCTCTGTCCACGTGTTCTGGCTTTACTTTCTGGTCCCTACTGACAGATGTTCAGGTTGTTTCCAGCCTTTTGCCATTAAAAAGCAGTGTTCTAGTGAATATTTTTATGCTGTGCCCTGGTGCGGAGGCTGGGTCAGTATACATGTGCATTTCTGTATATTTTTTGTGAACTTATTATTGAAGCATAATCAATAGAACCTATCAGAAGCACACAACTCAATAATACATTTTCACAGATGGAACACACCCATGTGATAGGCGCTTGGATCATGAAACATCATGAGACAAGCCAGGTCACCCCCTCGGTGCCTGTCCTGGAGAACCACCACTGCCCTGACTTCAAGCGGCAGACGTTCGTTTTCTGCTCAGGCTTTTCTAAACGGAACCAGAGAGTCTGTTCTCTTTTGTGTCTGGCTTCTATCGCTCAGCACAGTGTTTCTGACGTTGGCCATGTTACGTGCACTGTAGTTGGTCCTTTTGATCACTGAGTGGTGCTCCATTGTATGGATGAACCCCAGTTTGGTTGTTCATTCTCCTGTCAAGGGGTGCTGGGGTTGTCTCAAGTCTGGGACCATTAGGAAGCATATTTCTGTGCACCTGCTTGAACCAATCTTTTGATGATCACGGGCACATGTTTCTTTCAGGAGATGCCAGCTCCGTGGGCTCAGTGTTAGGAGACGCAGGATATGCATGTTTATCACCTTGGCAGATGGCAGCTTGTCCTCCTTTGAAAGCTGGGCCAGATTTTTGCTCACACCAGTAATACATGAGAATGCATTTTCCCCATTTGTATATTTGACAAGCATTTATTGCATTACTCTAGGTGCTGGGGACACAGCACTGTAATCAAAACGGATGGAATTCCTATCCCTCATGGAGCTTCCACTCTGGCTGGCTTGGGGAGCCCACAGTCAATCCCATGAATACGTAAAGTCTGTGTGAGATGGTGCTAGGTGCTGAGGAGAAAATGAAGCAGGGTGCTATAAAATGTTCTCAGTGTGGCCAACCTGGGAGGTGGAAGATGGTGTCTTGGGGTGGTTCTAGTTAACACGTGTGTTTTGCTCTCCCCATCCCCCACTTTGGCCAAGGGGTCCTCAGCAAGTCTGGCCATGCTCCCACCAATGCTGCGTGGGGCTGCCACCTGGTCTTTCTGGCATTCTCACCAAACCCGTGCCAGTCCTTGGGCTGGGAACACACCTTGGTCATGGTATGAATGATCTATTGCCATGGTAATATGAGCAGCAAGCCACCACACAATAAACTTTCATTGTCGCTGCCAAGTGCACGGGGCAGCCAGGCTCCGCTGCCCAGGAGTGGCTGATGGCAGCTGGGCTCATGCCTGTGAGTGTCTGTGGTCAGCTGGCAGCTCCGCTGGGGCTGGCGGGTGTGGGGCGGCCTCTGCCAGGATGGCTTGTCTCTCCGACCCCCTCAAGCTGGTTAGCCTTGGCTTGGTCTCGACCCGGAAATGGGGCTCCAGGTGAAAGAGGAGAAGCACATAGCGTTCTTGGGCCTCGGTTCAGAACTAGTAGAACCCTTTCTATTGCCCCATTTTGTGGCCAACCAGTCAGGAGGCCAGCCCAGGTTCAGAGGCTCCTCTTGCTGGGAGTTGCTCTGAAGGGTGTACATAGAGGAAGGGAGGAGAATTGGGGCTGAGTCTGCTCCAGGCCCTGGGCGGGGTGCTCCATGGACCTCATTTCACTTAGGCCCCAAATGACTTTACAGTGAGTCCCTTCCCACCAGGGGGGAAATGCTTGCCTGGCCCATGGCCCGGCAGCAAATCAGTGGTGAGCCCAGGTGTGAACCTGGGTCCGTTGATGCTTTAAGGCATGTCTGGATTTCCTGCTTGCCTCCTTTGGTAGGCCCGGTACAGAGCTCCCCAGGTTTGAGCTGGCTCTGCCCCTCGCTAGCTATGTAACCTTAGGCAAATTGCCTTATTGTCTGGGCCTCAGTTTTCTTGTCTATAAAATGGGCTTTCTGAGGGCTCCCTTCTATACCTGTGTTCTCAGTTGGAAGAAGGCTGGTGTTGGGCACCAGGTGCTGGGGTCTGTCTCCTAGCAGGGCTCTACTCACAGCTGGAGTCCTGGGGGCTGATTTCCTGGCCTGGGGTCTCTGTTGGGAAGGCAACGGCCTTTGCACTCTGTTTATGCTGCTTCCTGTTTATACGCTGAGCCCGAGACAGCAGATGCGGCTGTCCGGAGGCTGAACCAAGCCCTTTGGCCTCCTGTACCCTGAGCCTTCCAGAATCCTGGGTGCCCCGGTGAACTGGAGCTGAGAGGTCTGTGCTCAGGGCTCTCCTGAGAGCAGTGTCAGCATCATCTGCCTGCCACCACCTCCTCCAAGCCCAGCCAGGAGTTTGTGTGGCCTCTGCATCCTTTGTCCTGCAGCATCTGGGGCCTTGTAGGGGAGGCCTCTGTAGACCGAGGTCAGCATTTTGTGGGCTGGGGTTCTACGGGGCCCTCCGTATCCACTCCGGGGTCTCCATACTGGGAAAATGAGCTTGGAGCCAATGGTGCTGGGGATGAGCCAGCTTGGTCCTCAGAGGGTAAATCCTTGGGTATGAATCCTGCCCCTGCCACTATGGCTGCATGACTTCAGGCAGTTGACTCACTGAGCCTCAGTGTCTGCATCTGTAAGATGGGAGAGTGATCTTACCACCGCAGGGTTACCTAGAGGAGTAGCAGGAGGAAAGTCAGCCAGCACAGAGCAGCTGCATGGGACTGAGTTCCTGTCTTTCCTGTGTCAGAAGGCCAGTGCACTCTGGGGGCTAGGGCTATGGACTTGGTTTGTGCTTCAGTGAACAGATGTGTGTCTTCTCTCATGGCCAGGAGTTGTCCCCGCTAGTGAAAAAGCAGAGGGGCCAGGCCTAGTGGGGTTTGGTGGGGGGTATTCACTTCCTGCACCCCACCCCGGTGCTGTCACTCTTTGCGGCCTCCCGATCTGCAGTGCAATGGTCCTCCCTGGCTCTTCCCTTCCCGCTCTCCACTTCTGTTCCAACACCTGCCAACTGAGTCAGCAGACACCTGGTCCTGAGGTCTTTCCTTCGGTGGCACAGCCTGACCGGGAGGCTGACATCCCAGAAATGGAGAGGGGGGGCACCCTCCTTGGGTCTGCACGTGGTCTCCTCCTTCATCCTCACAGGCCTGGCCTGCGTGGGGGAGCGGTCGTTACAGGGCAGGTGCTGAGCTGGTCACTGGACGTGTACCGGTGTGTTACGCCTTGTGACACCCCAGTCACTAGAGGTGAGGTTACTGAGGCAGGGGGAAGTTAAGTGAATTGTCCAAGGTCACTGAGGGCGATGAAGCAAGCAGACATGTGCCGACCACTGACTCTCGGCCCTTTGCCCTGACCACCTCCCTGGCTTTGCCCAGTTGCCTGGCACAAGTGTGTAGATCCCACTGCCAGCTGTCAGGGACTCCAGCACTGCCCCATGTCACAGACCTACAAGGGGCACATAGGGCCCAGGGTGGGGTCAGCAGGCCCCAAGCTCTGCATGTGCCCTCAGCCCCAGGCTCCCTCCCAGGCACAGAGTTTGGGATTCTGGGTTTCTCTGGGATCCACGGGGGGAGGGTGGAGAAGGCTGAAGAATCTGGCTGCAGGGAGCCGCCTGCCTCGGCGCAGAGAGCTCCCAGCACCTGAGAAGGTGTCGGCATTGGTGGGGGGGAGAGTGAGAGAAACCGTCCTGTTTCGCTTGCAGCCCCCACCCTCTCATCTGCACCACTCACTCCCGACATGCTTATGGGCCACGTACTCTGAACCAGGGAGCCAGTGGGAACCAGAAAGGAGAGCACTCCCCCATGCCCCCAGCCTGCGGTGGGTGTACCTGCTGTAATGAGCAGACCTTCGGAATACACAGGAGGGGGAAGCAAAGCCAGATGCTGGAGGTTGGGCGGCTGGAGGATAAGAGCCACTGGCCGATGGGGACCCACGGGGGCCGTGGGGACCGTGGGACCAGGAAGGCGCCTGGAATGCTGGGGCAGCTGCTCCCCAGCTTTGATTGTTTCTCTGGGGCAGGGGAGGCCCAGAGTGGCCTATAACTTTGGGTTTTCTGAAAGAAGCCAGGGATCTGGAATTTTCTATGAAAGTTCCCGATTTGTAAGTGTTGGCAACTAATTCAAATATATTAAAGCACCAGTAAAGTATGCAGTGAGTACCAGTTTGCTGCCCCGATTTAGTCTCCCTACCCCTTCCCACCCCTAATTACACAACTAGGACACACAGGCCCAGAGGTGGATGAGGGGCTGGCCAAAGACTCTGTGAGCTCAGAGGATGGGCCCCAAAGTCCTGACTCCCAGCCCAGTGTGCTTTCCTCCCAGACTTCCCTGCCCAGTGGAGTCAAAGCACAGGGAACAGGTGGCACATTCCAAGGGCGACTGAGAGAGTGTTGCGAAGAGACCACAGGCACAGGTGAGAGCAGGGTTGGGGACCTGCAGGGCACGGTGTGGCACCTGGGCTGGCAGCCGTGGAAGGTGTCACTCTCGGGCCTGAAGGGGAGCCTGGCAAGAGCTGAGGTTCTGAAAGTGCTGTGGTCTTCGGTCAAGGCGGCCGTGCCTTCTTGGGGATCCATGCTACATCCCCTCCAGGTCAGCCTCTGTCAGCGAAGAGCAGGGTGGGACACAGATCTGGGGCAGATGGGGGCAGGAGCAGGACTGGTGGATGATGACCATGTAAGATGTGGCTGGGGAAGGATCAGGATCTCTCCAGGATGCCACACCTCCCAGGCTTGGTTTGGGGGATGCTCTTCCTGAGATGGGTGACCCCAAGTATGTGGGCGAGGGCTACTCACAGTCTCTTTCTGGAGGGTTGGAGCCAGTTGCTGACACTCAGGTAGAGACACAGCCTTGACGGGGGCCTGCGAATCTGGAGTGCTGGGCAGAGACCTGGGCCAGAGGTAGAAACCTGATCAGAGGATGGCTGGGTTTCTGTTTCTTCCCCATCGAGTTTGTCCCACTTGGCAGGTGGGCAGCAGGTGGGTAAGTGCCCAAGGAAAGGCTCACGATTCCCTATCTGTCACCACATGACCCCTCAAGCCTGGATGTGGGACCAGACGGGCCAAGGGTCTTGTCTGAGGTTCCTCGGGCAGTGGAAGGAGAGCAGCGTTCTGGGTTGGGTTCTCTGGCTAGCGTGGAGTGTCGGTGTCAGCCCACCTCTCCTGGGCCACCGGGATGGTGCTCATTGCTCCCCTGAATATTGAGTCACTCTGCAGGCTGCAGCGACAAAGGGTGGAGTACTTGGGGGTTGGGCGAGAGATCTGGTAAAGGTCTAGTTGGGGTTGGGGCCTGGTGGGGCTGCAGTCCCATGTCACTTAAGAGAAATGCAAAGTTGCTGGGTAAAGTCATTGGGAATTTGGCTTTGGAAGGGCCCCAGCCTGGCCCTGTGGTATCGCCCTTGGGGACGCTGGGAGCCTGAGGTCACAGACTCACGGCCCCTCTGCCTCATCTGGCGACCCATCCCCGGGCACCCACTGCCTCTTTCCCCAGCTGGACCTCTGTGTCAGCACTGCCACCTGAGGCTTTGCAGGAAATCTTGCTGGTGCCCTGCTTCCTGTTTGCCTCAAAGAGGAGAAAGAAACCTTGCCCAATTTTTTTTTTTTAAAGATTTTATTCATTTATTCATGAGAGACAGAGGGAGAGAGAGAGAGAGAGAAGCAGAAGAAGCAGGCTCCCAAGGAGCAGGGAGCCCGATGCGGGACTCGATCCCAGGACCCCGGGACCATGACCTGAGCCGAAGGCAGACACTTAACCATCTGAGCCACCCAGGCACCCCTTGCCCAATTTTTTATGTGATATTTTAATTTCTGTAATTCTTTAACCAATCCCTATTTATTAAGGTAAAAATAAATGTTTACATTTCTCTTATAGAAAAAAACTGGCCTGGGGAAACCAAAACTGCCTTATAGTTAAACATCTTCTCTTACTAAACTGTACGTATGTATGATGGACTGGTAATTAAATTGAACTATCCAGAAAGACCAGGGAAGTAGAATTAAGTCGTTGATAAGATTCATGTATCAAACAAAATATTATCCCGAGAACTGGAATCCATGACACTCCTCTGAGCAGAAGTACAGTCTCATAGGTAGCAGCAAATTTCTTCAACTCGTCAAGAAGGAGCTACAATTCACAGTTCTTTTCGAGGAGGAACAGAGCACGTTCCAAGGTGTCTTAATGAAGTTCTGGAAGTCCGTGCATTTAGTTTGAGGTTTGAGTGATACCGGAAGGCTGCACTGGGGGTGGAGGCTGGGAGAGGCCTCCTCCGGGAGCCCAGGGACGGAGGGCTCTGGCCCCGGGATCTGGTGTTACCAGGAGCTGCAGCAGGTGGTGGACACAGCTGGTAGCCTGGGGTGAGCCTGAGTGGAGGAAGGGACAACTCTCTTTTTGGATGGAGGACACCCATTGGTGAGGGACCCTAATGGGCATCCGCCCTTGGTCATGTGCACTGTTTTAAGAAAGCTGTTGGCCATGTTCTAATTCTGGAGTGATTTTCCAGGAACTGGTTCATTCTTAGAACGTGAGCCGCCCACACTTGCCTCCCAGTGCTTGGATCTTTGTCCTGTCCTTGTTCTAGGAAGGTTATTTTCTCAGAACATGGGGCTGGTTCCGTTCAGCTTTTCAGAGTTTGCCTCCAGGTGCTGTATGTCTGGTGGCTCTTTCTAGGGTGGCTTCTAAAAATGATGCCAGTTCCGCACACTCCCTCCGAACAGAACTGAGCTTGTCAAGAGTTTTCGCACTGTTCTTGATCCGGGCAGCCCATTTTGGGCCCACTACTTTTCTCTTTTTGCATGAAGTCAACTTCTCATCAACTGGAAAATTCTAAGCAGAAATGGCCAGTTAAAATGCAGATGACAGGCACACACCCCATCCCACCACTGGCTCCCTGGAAAGCTGTAGAGGGTAGGGCCCTCCTATTGCACGGGTCATCCTACTGCTCACCTTCCACGCCCCAAAGCTTCCCAACGACCATGCTGCTTCCATGTGCCTGGGGCCTCGCACCCCTTTGCATCGACAAAGCCCACTGTAGAGTGCCTATATCTGTGGCTCCACCAGCTACAACACCCTGACATCCCAGGATTCCACTTGGAACCCAGCCCATACCAGGCAGCCAGGATGGACCCTCTTGGGCCTGCTGTAAGGGGAGGGGGCTCAGGGAAGAAGTCTCGGTCCCATAATTGTTCAGGTCTTGCTCTTCTTTCTCGTTTGAGATGTAGTATGTGTGTGCGCATGCACACGTGTACGTGTGTTGGAAACATTTCAGTCTTTACGCTTATATGTATGGTGCAACTCTAAAAAATAAAGACATCTTTCCACTTTCTTCATGATGGTATGTGATGAGTACGTTGCAAATGCTCTCTTCTGAGGAACACAAATCCCTAATTTTAATGAAATGCAATTTATTGATCTTTACTTTCATGTTAGTGGATTTTGTGTCCTTTTACAGAAATCTCCGTCTACCCCAGAGTCATGAAGATATTTTCTTATGTTATGTTCTAGACATTTTAATGTGTTTCACCTTCCATATTTGATCATATTTAGATTTGTTTCTTTAGGTGGTGCGAGTAGGAATCAAAATTCATTCTTTTTTTCAAATACATATTCAGCTCACCCCGTACTAGGTGTTGCAAAGGCCATCTTCCCCCCACTGCCTTGTTGGCTTTGTCAGGGATCGAGAGGCTTTTTTGCCCATGGTGAGAATGGGAAAGGAGCCTGAGGAGTGGGGGGCCTGCTTCCCTTGGAGTAGCTGCTACAGAGGAACTTGAACTCCCCCTGCCTCCCTCCTCCCTCACCCTCTTCTTTGCTTGCTCAGGTGCTCTGCTCAGGAGCCTGCACTCTGGAGTGCACAGCTGCCATGGGCCCCTGCGGCTGCTCCTGGCTGGGCATGTGGTCCGGGGCAAGTGGTGCCTCCTCTCTGGGCTGCTGCCTGCTCATCTGTAAATTGGGGATGTGCACAGGGGCCTCTTTCTGGAGCTGGAGTGGAGATGCAGTGGGTGCAAGCTGGGGCCCCACAGGTGGCTCGGCCAGGGCAGAGACCCAGCCTCCCTGCAGCCTCGGACTTGGGCAGGGGTGGGCAGGAAGTAAACCCCGCCACACAAGGAAGCCAGGTGATGGGAGGTGCTGGAAAGAGCAATGGCGGCTGGGAACTGCCCTTCTGGGGGAGGGCATCTCTAAGGCTCTGAGTTGGGTGGGCCCTCGTGGGTGGGCTCAGCCCAGGTTGTTTGTCGCCATTGTGTGTGTGATCCTGGCGCAGGAAGACAGAGCTCAGGAACCCTTCTTGTTTGTCCACTTTACAGTCCCTGTAAGAGGATCCCAGGCACTCCCAGGGCCTGCAGGTACCCTCTCCCCGCCCCCAAGCACACCAGGCTGCCGGGAGCAGAGAGCTTGCCACGCTGGGCTGTTTGCTCAGGCCCCTCAAACATCCTGTCCAAACAGGGTGCTGGCGGAGATGGCCTGCTCATCACCCTCCTGCCAGGTGCACGCGTTTTGCTGCAGCATTTCCAAAGCCACCATTCTTTAGGACTTTAATGTCTGGGAGAGGGGCCTGTCCAGAGGGGTCATGACCTCTGAGCCAGATTGTTCAGGGCACCCATTGTTCTGTGATCAAAGGCTGTTACAATCTCCAGAATCTCAGAATCTTTTTATAACAGAATGTCTCTTGAATGGGCAATACCTGCACACGATAAGAAACACATAAAAAATACAAAAGGGGCAAACAGTGAAATGTCAGTGTGCTTCCTCCCTCCCATGGTCAGGTCCTGCCCTGAGCCAACCAGTTACCACTGTCTTGGCTGTCCTTCCAGAAATAGTCCATGTATGTCTGTGTATCCCTTTAAAATGATAAAGCATAACTTATTTTTTTTTTAAGATTTTATTTATTTTGTTAGAGAAAGAGAGAGAGCACAGGCTGGGGAGTGGCAGGCAGAGGGAGAAGCAGGCTCCCCGCTGAGCAGGGAGCCCTATGTGGGACTCGATCCTGGGACTCCAGGATTATGATCTGAGCCGAAGGCAGACGTTTAACCGACTGAGCCACTCAGGCGCCCCTGTTCTTAATTCTTCATAGTACAGTCAGAAATCATACCATGTAAGTACAGGAAGATCTATCTAATTCTTTTTAACATCTGCATAAGAGTGGACAGATAAAACCTCAATTATTTAATCACCACCCTATTGATGAGATTTTGGTTGTTTCTGACCTTTGCTCTCACAAATTCAGGGGTAGCAAGCATCCCGGTCATACATGTTTATGCTCATGGGGGAGGGGAGTCTGTCAGCAGGTTAGATTTCTGGATGGGGGAAGTGCTGGATCACATTTTTTTTTTTTTACACTGCAACGCATCATTTTCTTTTTATTGCAGTTAAGATACACGTAACGTAACATTGGCCAGTTTAGCTGATTTTAAGTCAATAAGATGTGGTACATTCACATTGTACAAGTATACTTCATCCATCTCCAGAACTTTTTAAAAAGGCTTTATTTATTTGAGAGAGAGCAAGAGTCAGAGAGCACAAGCGGGAGTGGGGCGGGGGGTGCAGCAGAGGGAGAAGCAGACTGTCCACTGAGCAGGGAGTCTGACATGGGGCTCGATCCCAGGACGCTGAGGTCGTAACCTGAGCTGAAGGCAGATGCTTAACCGACTGAGACAACCAGGCACCCCATCTCCAGAACTTTTTCATCTTCCTAAACTGAAATCCTGTGCCCATCCAATGCTGACTCCCCATCCTCCCTCCCCCAGCCTCTGGTAACCTCTTTGCTACTTTTTGTCTCTCTGAATTTGCCTATTTTAGGTGCCCTATATAAGGAGAATCATATCTTTGTCCTTTTGTGCCTGGCATAAAATCAGTCTTTGGGTCACAATTGGAAATACTGTTAGTCTTTAGTCTGAGTCTTAGAATTTTCTAATCGTAGTATCTTTTGCGGTAATGTTATTGTTGTGAAGTGTTTGTGAATAGAAGCACGTATGGGACTTACATGACAATTAAAGGAGCACTTAAAGTGGGCACCCATTGGAGGTACCAGCCATGGGGACAGAGGCTGTGGCCCACCTGCCCTGACCCCTCCCACTCCACAGTTCCCACCATCCTGACTTCTGTGCGCATGTGTTCCTTCCTTTTCTTTATTTGTTTGTTTTTTTTTATATTTTATTCATTTATTTGACAGAGAGAGAGAGAGACATCGAGAGAGGGAACACAAACAGGGGCAGAGAGAGAGGGAGAAGCAGGCTTCCTGCTGAGCAGGGAGCCCGATGTGGGGCTCGATCCCAGGACCCTGGGATCATGACCTGAGCTGAAGGCAGACGCTTAACCGACTGAGCCACCCAGGCGCCCCTCTTCCTTTTCTTTAGAGCTGTATAGTCGTTTTGCTTTTTTTCCCTGTTTTTGAACTTCATATAAAAGGCAATCTGCAATATTCTTCTGTGACTTGCTTCTTCCCCCCACGATCCTTTCTGTGATTCATCCGTGTTGTTGTGTGTGGTTGTGATGAATTTGTGCACAACGTGTGGTCCTGCCATGGCTTATTCACCCTTTCTCTTGTCAAGGGGTGCTTGGGGTGTTTGCAGTTTGAGGCTTCTGTTTGTGGGTCTCCGGTGGAGACCACGGGCACCTGTTTCTCCTGGGTGTGTACCCGAAAAGGAGATCACTGCATCATTGGCTTTACTAGACAAAGTTAATTGTTTCCCAGAGTGGGTCTGTTCTCCCTCTGTTACTCGGGGATGTGGGAGGCGGGCTTCCTGCCGGGGCCTGTGAGGCAGGCGGTTGGCAGAGCATTTGGAAGCCAGGATGATGTGGCGCTGACCCATGTCACTGGAGACCAGAGAGAGGGCCACGGCTGCAGCTGTCAGATGAGGAGATGTCCTCCCTTTCCATCCACAGTGCTTGCAGATAACCAGCAGGCGAGGGACACCACACGCCCTCTGGGCCAGAGCTCGGGCAAGGTGGCAAAGTGGCCAGAAGTGGGGGAGTCTGCAAAAGCCCGGAGGAGAACAGAGAAGACAGGGAGGGATTGTTGAAAGCCCCGCCAGCTTCCTCCGCTGGAGTTTTTGTTCTATCCACCCATTTATTGGTCTGTCCCCTTGTTCTTTAATTAATTATTTGGTGAGTAGTTACCAAACACCTGTGTGCCAGGGCCGGGGAGGTACCGATTACCTGTTGTTTGCCAGGCACTGAATCTTCTCACCTCCCCACTCTGTGAAGTGTGGCGGAGAGAGGTTATTTGCCCATTTTACAGGCAAGGAAATGGAGACTCAGAGGATGAGTGATTTGCCCATGTCCCCTAGCCCGCACTCACAGCGACGGGAGAGGCGCGTCCATGCACCCCTCTGCCCCCCGCTGGAGACCGCAGCAGAGAGGTGGTCTGGGCCAGGTGGACAGGCCACACTTGCATTCTTCTCTCGCATTTTCCTAAGCCTGTGCGCTGGGCTGTGTATCTTAAACTCTATTTACACATCTGGAAAATCAAGATAATCATCCAACCTCGTGTTGTTGATGTAAGTTTTCCATGAGATGGTATACACTGGGGGCCTGGGATGCTCGATTCAGCCCCGGGCCCTGGGACCTTGAGAGGACTCAGACCCACTCTTGGCTTCTGAGACCCTCTCAGTCTGGTGGTGGAGACAAGCATGTCCCCTGACAGTGACATCACAGTGAAAGTATGTACCGAGTGCTGATGTGAATGAAGCCAGAGGAGGGGGCTGCTGGCCACCACCCCCACCCTGGGTTGGAGGTGGGTGCCAGTGGGAGCTCAGCAGATGGAGAGGCAGGGAGTCACATGTGGATTGGCTGGTTAGGGATGGTTAGTTGGACAGCACAGAGAAAGGTGTTCCCAACCTGGACCAGCATGTACAAAGACAGAGTGGCAAGGAGAAGCATGCGGGGCTAGGGTAGAGGGTGAGAGCCGGACATGACTCTGGGCTGTGATTGCCCCACCAGGGAGGGGTGCTTCATCCTGGAGGGCAGTGGCCTTCCAGGAGGGGTCTGTGGACCACAGGTTCCCTGAGCTGATTGGGACCGGGGAAGGCCAGGGAAGTAGGGTGGTGTGATGAGAGTTGGCATAGAGGTGAGTTTAGATACAGAAGTTAGGGAGCTCCTCTCTGAGGAGGTGAGAGCCCTGAAGAAGAACGGCCAGCCATGTAGACAGCGGGGGTGGGGCAGGGCACAGGAAAAGAGCAGAGGATTCCAGGCAGAAAGCAGAGTACATGCAAAGGACCTGGGGCAGGAATGAGCCTAGGGAGTTCAAGGAGTGGAGAGAATGAGTGAGAAAGAGGGTCAGAGAAAGGAGGTGAGGGTGAGGCAGTCAACAGGTCTTTGTAAAGAAAGGGGCACCGATGCAGGGGAGACCTTGGGGAGAGGTGGTTTGAGGGAAATCAGTTGCTGAACAGATTCTGGTGGTGGGAGCACCAGGGAGCACTGGTGGTGGTTCCTTGGCCAGCTGTGTGTGTGTGTGTGTGTGTGTGTGTGTGTGTGCGTGCGCGCATGAAACTATGACTGGAGACACGTGTGTGGGAGGGGTCGAGGTGGAGCAGGCACTTGAAGCTCAGAGCTGGATGAGATCAGCCAGGGCTGGGGTGGAGACAGAAAGGAAGACTCCTAGGACTGGAAATCTGAATGGTGGTGCCTAGGAACTTAAAAAGAACCAGAGAGAAAGACAGAGGCTGGGGACCTCCGAGGGGGTGCTAAAGGAAGGAGACCTGGAGGAGAGGCCTCTGGGCTGAGCCTTGAAGCACTGGGGTGGGGAGTGGAGGGGGTGTCTTCTGGACGAGATGAGGGTATACATCTTGTAGGGCTTTGCCTGGCTTTGCCTCCCACGTCTTGGACAGTACCAGGCAGCGCCAGGCTTGGCCCCCTCCTGTTCCAAGTGGGTGGCCCTCCCAGCATATGGGTTCATGGCCTCTGAGTTCCTTTGTCTGAAACAGAGGGAAGTCAGGTTGGGAAAGGCCAGGGGAGAATGGTGGGAAGTCTGCCAAACACAGGCTGAAACCTGGCTTCTGATCAAGGAGGGGGAAGGAGGAGAACACCATTCAATCCACAGGGAAGCAGAACCCCCTCTCAGAATGGTGCTGGTCAGATTTTCAGACAGGGCCTTCAGGATCAGCTATATCAAGTCGCCCATGTCATGAATATGGGAAAGCTGAGGCCTGGAGAAGGGAAGAGAAGAGGGGAAACTGAGGCTTGGGACTTCTAACTCACCACCTGATCTGTAAAGTGGGGAGACAAGAGTACTCACTCATCATAACTGTAAGAATGAAAGTTCTTGGACCCGAGCCTTGCACTAGCCCACACTTCATTTCAGCTGTTACGGTTATTTCAGTAGGGCACCCATTTCAAGTCACCTGGCTAAGACCCAGGGATCAACTGCAGTCTCCTGATCTCAGTAGGGCAATCTTGGAGAAGGCTTAGGGAGTAAGAGTTCAGTCCATTAAAAGAAAGATATGAACTTGAGCTATGCAGAGAAGGGATAAGCTGCCTAGGTGGGGTGAGCTCCCCATCACCAGAAGTATTCAAGTGAGACATGACTCCCACGTGCCCAGAGTGTAATGAGAAAGGATTAAGCATGGAATGGTGGCATCACTTCCAGTGGCCACAGAGATTCGAGTGCCTTTGTAGAGAAAGAAACAGACAAGAAGGAAGCTCATAAATAAACAAGATTTCACATAGTGATAAGTGTTATGAGGATCCTTAAAAATGAGTGATGTGATGAGAGTAACTGGGGCTGGTTGGATATGCTGTCACTTGCCATACAGGGATTTTATGCTTTTATTGTATTAAGGTTTTCCTTTTTACTTGTGGATTTTCTTTCTCCCCCCCCCCAGCTTTATTGAGATATAATCGACATATAATATTGTGTAAATTTAAATACACAATGTGATGATTTGATCTACATATGTATTGTGAGGTGATTACTACAGTAATGTTAGGTAATACATCCATCACTGCACAGAGTTGCCATTTTTTGTTGTTGTTTGTGGTGAGAACATGTTAAGATCTATTCTCATAGCAACTTTCAAGTACACAATATAGTATTGGTAACTAGTCACTGTCCTGTGCATTAGATCACCAGAACTTATTCATCTTATAACTGGATGGAAGCTTGTACCTTTGGCCCAACATCTCCCCATCTCCCCAGAGGGCCCCCCCCAGTCCCTGGCAGCCCCCAAATGACTTTGTTTCTTTGAGTTTGGCTTTTTTTTTTTTTTTTTTGATTCCACATATAAGTCAGATCATACAGTATTTGTCTTTCTCTGGCTGACTTAGTTCACTTAGCATAATGCCCGCTAGGTCCATCCATGTTCCTGAAAATGGCAAGATCTCCTTTTCTATGGCTGAATAATATTCCATTATATATATGTATACATATATATACACACACACACATACATATATACACACCTATACATACAAATCGATATGTACATATACATTTGTGTACATACATATATACATGTATGTATACACCACATTTTTTTTACCCATTCATCCATCAGTAGACACTTAGGTTGCTTCCATGTCTTGGCTATTGCAAATAATGCTGCAGTAAACATGGGGGCACAGGTATCTTTTTGAGACTGTGCCTTAATTTCCTTCAGATATATACCCAGAAGTGGAAATGGTTAGTTCTATTTTTAAATTTTGGAGGATCTTCCATACTGTTTTCCACAGTGGCTGCGTCAATTTACATCTCCACCAACAGTGTACAGGGTTCCCTTTTCTCCACATCCCACCAATACTTGTTATCTCTTGTCAAATATTAGCATCCCTAACAGGTGTGAGGTGACATCTCATTGAAGTTTTGCTTTGCATTTCTCTGGTGATGAGTGATGTTGAGCATCTTTTCACATACCTATTGGCCATTTATATGTCCTTGGAAAAATGTCTATTTTGTCTTTGCCCATTTTTAAATTAATTTTTTTTGCTATTGAATTCTATGAATTCCTTATATATTTTGGATATTAACCCCTTATCAGATATGTGGTTTGCAGATACTTTCTCCCATTCTGCAGGTTGCCTTTTCATTTTGTTGATGGTGTTTTTTTGCTGTTTGATGGAAGCTTTTTGGTTTGATGGAGTCCCACTTGTTGATTTTTGCTTTTGTTGCTTGTGTTTTGGTGTCTTCCAAAAACTCACTGCCAAGACTGATGTTAAGGATATTTTCCCCTGTGTTTTCTTCTAGGAGTTTACAGTTTCAGGCCTTACATCTAAGTTTTTAATCCATTTTGAGTTGATTTTTGTATATGGTGTGAGGTGTAAGGGTCCAGTTTCATTTTTTTGTGGATTTTACTTCCGAAAACAGCTCTCTTTATCTTAAAATTATTTTCTTAGGTTTTCCTCTAATACTGCCTTTAGATTTGGAATTTGTTTTTGTGTGCAGTGTGAGGTAGGTCCCAACATCATATATTCAATCCTTTCTACATTGAGTTTGAATGTCACCTTTATCATATACGATGTTCCCATATGTACATAGTTTTCTTTCTAAATTCTATCATTTCATTGATCTCCTTGTCTCTTTAGTTATTAGAACTTTAAATATACTTTTTCTTTTCAGAATTTTTCTTCGGTGTTCTTAGACATTTCCAATTTTGGATGAATTTTAGAACCAGCTTGACAAATTTCATGACAAATTATGTTGGGACTTTGTATTGCATTGAAGTTGTAGATTAAATGGAGGAGAATTAATGTCTTCAAGGTACTGAATCTTCCCATCCAGACACATGGGATATATTTCTGATAAAATATACTGTTATATCTATTAGACAATTTTTTTTCTTCATGTGGATTTAGCATGTTTATGATAGATTTATTTCTAGGTCTGTTTCTGCTTTGAATGAGATTTTTTTCGATTACCTTTTCTATTGTTACTCTTGCATAGGAAAGCACTAAATTGAGTATCTTGATTTTGTTTTTGGCTACTGTATAATTTATTATTATTATTATTATTATTCCTTAGCATTCATTTTAATACTGTGTTAGTTTTTGTTCCTTTGGATTTTCTAGAAAGATGAAACCATATAACATCTGCAAAGAATGACCATCATCTCTTTGTTTCTAATATTTCTACTGCCTCTTTTTTTTCTTACCTAATTGCATCTGCTAGTATCTCTAGGACAACACTAAACAGTGTCAATAGGCATTTTTGTCACATTTCTGATTTCAGTGGGACAGGTGTCTAATGTTTCACCACTGAGTGTGATATTTGCTATTTGTTTCTGGTAGGTAATTCTTTTCATTCCTCCTGGTACAGACCTCAGGTTGTCACGAAAACTTATTTTCCCTCTTTTACAGAAGGGGACTTGAAACTTAGAAAAGTTCAATAACTTGAAATGCCCACTCAGCAGATGAAGCTGATGATTCTCAGTGAACTGTCACTCTTTTCCTGGAACTTTGCAGGCTGCTGACATCCATTGGCACATTTGTTCTTCAGCTCTGCTAGATTATGTGAACTGCTCAAGGATAGTTAAAGGTCTTTGTAGGCTTCAGCAGTTGTGCAGCTAAAGGTCCTCCTGGTAGAGAAGGACACTAAGTCTTTAGAGAGAAGAAACGGCTATACATGGTAGCACAAAGATGTGGACCCAGGCTCAGAGTTATCCCATTACACCCTGCTGTCCCCCCAGCATGGATATAGATATTCTAGATGAGCTTTACCATTTTTTGGTTTAAAATTTTTTATTGAAGGATCGTAGCATACAATGTTATATTACTTTCAGGTGTAGAAGATATCAATTCAACAATACTATACATTGTTCAGTGCTCACCACAATGAATGTAGCCACCATATGATGTTATTACAGTATTTTTGACTATATTCCCTAAGCTGTGCTTTTCATCTCTGTTTATTTCATAACTGGAAGTTTGTATCTCGTAATCCTTCTTTATTATTTCACCCATCCTCCCACCACCTCCCCTCTGGCAACCACCAGCTTGTTCTCTGTATTTAAGAGTGTGTTCTTTGGTTTTTTTTTTTTATTTGCTTATTTGTTTTGTTTTTTACATTCCACACATAAATGAAATCATATGGTCTTTGTTTTTCTCATCTGACTTATTCCATTTAGCGTAATACCCTCTAGCTCCATCTACTGTTGCTGCAGATGGCAAGATCTCATTCTTTTTTAGGGCCGAGCGATATTCCATTGTATGTATGTGCCACATTCTTTATCCATTCACCTATAGATAATACATTCCGGTTGCTTCTGTATCTTGGTTGTTATAAATAATGCTGCAGTCAACAGAGGGGTGCAGTTATCTTTTCCAAATCAGTGTTTTGTTTTCTTTGGGTAAATACCCAGTAGTGGAATTATTGGATCATGAGGTATTTCTGTTCTTAATTTTTAGAGGAACCTCCATACCATTTTCCACAGTGGCTGCACCAGTTTGCGTTCCCACCAAAAGTGTAAGAGGGTTCCCCTTTCTCTGCATCCTTGCCGACATCTGTTGTTTCCTGTGTTGTTAATTTTAGCCATTCCGACAGGTGTGAGGTGATATCTCATTGTGGACTTGATTTGCATTTGCCTGATAATTAGTGATGTTGAACACCTTTTTATGTGTCTGTTGGCCTAGATGTGCTTTATCTTTGCATGTCATTTATTTTTAGGTCTCAGAAGCAAATGGTTGGGTTAATTATACTCATTTTCTGGCACCTTACACATCATTTTCTCTGTAAGACTCTCTCCTGTTTTATTTATGTATTTACTCCCTTTTCCCCATTGCCAACGTCTGCCCCACCAAAGGCAACTGCTCTCTTCTGTTTAATTTGCATATGTGTGTGTGTTTTTAATTTATGTGCAAAATGTGCGTTGTCATTTTGTCTGCAGTATTTTTAATTTGTGTAACAGATCTCACCTGGCTTCTGCCTTTCCCCCCAGTGCTTTTTTGTGCTGCTCCCTCTTGCTGTGTGTATGTGCGTCCAGCTTCATGTTGTTGTGTGTACATCTAGTCTGTTATTTCGGACAGCTGTGGAGTCCTCCATGGAGGACATCCCCAAATTCTATTCAGCCACTTCTCCACTGATGAACACCCGCTTCCACAAATGATGCCAAAGTCTGGCATCCTGTCGTGGTTGCTTTATGGGCCTGGGTGAGGCCTTCCCTGGAATGCATAGCCAGGAGCAAGACCACTGGGTCCAGGACGATGTGTCTACTTAATTGTGTCAGTGATGCCTTATCTCCTTCCAGATTGGCTGTGCCAGTGACCACTTCCACCCCCAGGGCATGAGGGCTCCCCCCTGTGCCTGGCATGTATCACTCTTTCTCATTTTTGCAGTTTAATAGGTATTTTACTTTGGGGTGTATTTTATGTTAATTTTCAGGAGCTTATTCTATTTTCTATTCTATTCTATTTTCTCAATGGCAATTCTTTGCCGGTTCTAGGCATTCCAAAAATGTCTCCTAATCTGTCAGCAGTCTTCTATTTGTCCGTGGGGTTCTTTGTTATACAGAGAATTTTAATTTTCAGGTGGGCAAAGTCATCTGTTTTTTTTAAGCTGTAGTCAGTGCCTTTCAGTTTTAAGACATTCCCCTACCCCTTCCTGCTCCTGCTCTCCCAGCCACACAAATATTTTCTCCACTAACTTTCCTAGATGAGATTTTTTTTTTTTAGAGAGTGAGAGAGCGAGCAAGTGGGGGAGGGGCAAAAGAAGGAAGAGAGAGAATCTCAAGCAGGCTCCCTGCTCAGCTGGACCTCATGACCCTGAGATCATGACCTGAGCCAAAATCAAGTTGGATGCTCAGCCCACTGAGCCAACCAGGCACCCCTCCTAGATGAGTTTTAAATTTCCCTCGCTGTTGGTATTGATTCTTATGCCTTGTCCTGTCTTGGTGCTTAGGTCAGGTTCCTTAGAAGCAGATCCTGAGGGGCAGCTGGGTGCGTCAGTCAGGCGGCTGCCTTCAGCTAAAGGTCATGATCCTGGGGTCCTGGGATTGAACACTGTGTTGGGTTCAGCGGGGAGTCTGCTTCTCCCTCTCCCTCTGCGCCTCTCCCCCTGCTCATGCTCACTCTCTCTCCCCCCCCCACCAAAAGTAAATAAATAAAATCTTAAAAAGAAAAAAAAAAAGCAGAGCCTGACTTGAGGGTTTGTGCATGTGGTGGTTCATTTGGAGAACTGGCCTGGGGAGAGGGAAGGGAAGGAGCTAGCCAATGCCCCCGATCCCACTGGGAGCTCTGGAGTGTGAATGGCCCCACACACTGTCCCCCTTGAGGCAGGGCTGGGTTTTTGTACCCCCTCTAGTCACTGATAGTTCTGCCAGCCTTCTCCCCCGTAGGGTGGACTTCAGCTCGCAGGCAGCTCTCCAAAGCAGGTCGTACTTAGGAACTGCTAGCAGCCACCCTGCACAGCTGCGGGGGGTGGGGGGGTGGGGGTGGGGGTGAGTGAGTCACCTGCCCGGGCATGGGGATCCAGACAGGCCCAGCAGCATCTTCTATACCTGCTGACTCTGGACACCTTGGAACCAGGTGCCTCCTCTAGGGTGGTGACTCTGCCTGTGTTGCCACCCACAGTGTCCACGAAGGATCTGATCGAGACATGCTGTGCGGCTGGACAGCAGTGGGCCATCGACAATGACGAGTGCCTGGAAATCCCCGAGAGTGGTGCTGAGGGTGACACCTGCAGGTAGGGTGGGCACCCCGGAGCAGGCACAGTGGCCCGTTGACTTTTTCCAGACCCCTGCTTGCTCTGCGTGGGCCCCGGCAGTGCCCCGGGGGGTGCATCTGCTCCACCTGTCTCCACGTGCATGCTGTGGCTGCCGGGAGCCCACCGGCTGGGCTTTCTCCAGGTGTGGAGAGCCCAAGGCTGGCTGCAGGAATAAACGAACCATGTACATCTGTAGCTGGACTGATGAGCATGGTTAGGAGAGCGTACAGTTTGGAGTCAGCGTTAGAGGGCCGCATCACCTGGGAACAGTGAGATGCCTCACTTGTGCTCAGCCCACGAGAGATTTCCCTCCTCAGCTTGGACCCGGAAGCCTTCAGCCCTCCTTTCTTTCCCCTCTCTGCTACCCTAGGGTCTCCAGAAGGCTGGCCCCTCAACTGTCCTCTGTTGTCTGTGTTGATTGTTTTCTCTGACTCTCGTCAATCATTTGTACCTTTGCCCCTTCTGTGCTACGCCGGGAAGATGTCTTGGTCAGCCATTCACCTCTCCTTTTTCCCAGAGTTGCCTTCTTTCCCAACCTACTTATTTTTCTAGATAAGGAGGACAAGGTTCAGAGAGGTGATATGATTCACCCAAAGCCACACGGCTCCTTGGGAGCATGGTCAGAATTAGAGGCCCTGTTTCCTAGTGTCTAGCCCTCCATGCCTCCTTTAGAGACATTTAAATTCTAACTTTGTACCTTTCCCTTCCCTTTTGTCATCCTACCAGTTTGGGGGCTGCTTAGGAGGTAGAGCATGCATCGTTCAGGAGTTTTGAGCTTAGTGGCCCTGAGGTGTTCTTGTATCCCTCTTGTGATGGGAAACTCACTACTTCATAGATAGGCAGTTCCATCACTGAATAGCTCCCACTGGGATGTGCCCTTTCTGAAGTGAGGCTAAACCTCACCTCCTGGTGGCCCCCCCTTTTGTATGCTGGCTGCCCAGGGCAGCCCTACAGATATGGGGCACACGGCCGAGGGGCCTGGAGGCTGCTTTCTTCCAGGCTGAGTTGCCCACGCTTCCTGGGGTTGAGTTTCCCTCTCCTCAGCCCTGTGGGGACCTCAAAATGCTGACCCCCTCCCGCACTGGTCAGGGATAGACAGTGTGGAGTCCAGTGTTCTTGGTGAAGCTCAGACACAGAACCCATGTTCTTTGATGGGGACGGGTATGCTGGCTTTGCCGAGGCCCCCGCCACCAGCACGGGCCTTGCTTGCAGTGGACCTCTGGCCGGGCCTTCCCTCTCTGAGCCTCCGTTTCCTCCTCTGGGAAATGGGACCAGTCATCCCTCCTGGAGGGGGTCACTGGGAGGATGGGGGCTGGCACTCGGGCGGGGCTGAGGCACACCTCTGTTGCAGGACAGCCCAGAAGCACTGCTGCGTGTCCTACTTGAAGGAGAAGAGCTGCATGGCTGGCGTCATGGGGGCCAAGGAGGGCGAATCCTGTGGGTCTGAGGACAATGACACCTGTGGCGTCTCCTTGTACAAGGCAAGCCCGACCTGTGGCATCCGTAGCCTGGGCCCGAGGTCCTCGCAGGCTGGGGGGTTAGGCTCCCTGTGGGACTCCTTGGGGGCTCTTCATCTGCATAGAAACCATCATCAGCTATTAGAGTGGCCAGTTCATTCAGGAACTATTTGATGAACACCAGCCTGTACTGGGCCACTTTAGGCATTAAGGATGCAGAAATGAACAGCACATGAAAAGACCTGCCCTCAAGGGCTTTCTGTTTCTGTTTTTTCTTTTTCTTTTTCTTTTTTTTTATTTTAAAGATTTTTATTTATTTATTTGACAGAGAGAGAGACAGTAAGAGAGGGAACACAAGCAGGGGGAGTGGGAGAGGGAGAAGCAGGTTTCCCGCCGAGCAGGGAGCCTAATGCGGGGCTCCATCCCAGGACCCTGCGATCATGACCTGAGCCGAAGGCAGACGCTTAATGACTGAGCCACCCAGGCATCCCTGTTTTTTCTTTTTGTATCTGACTTATTTCACTTCGCTTCACATCCTCAAGGTCACCCACATTGTAGTGTGTGTTAGACGCTCTCTCCTTTTCAAGGTTAAATAACCGTCCATCGTGTAGTTATGACACGTTGCGCTGATGGCACTTGGGTTGCTTCTGCCTTTTGCCTAGTGTGAATACTGCTGTGAACATGGGGCTAAGAAGAGCCTCTCTCTTGAGGACAGTGTTTCACTTCTACTCTATTGGCTAGAACTTAGTCCGGTGGCCACACCGAGCTTCCAGGGAGCTGGGGAATGCAGTCTTTCTTCTGGAGAGGTCATGTGTGGCCCCAGGCTGCATCCTGGGGGCCCTGAGTGAGTCCCCTGGGCTCACAGTCCATGGAGAAGGCCGATGAACTCTGAGCGGCCGGGCTGTGGGCAGTGATGGTGCGTCTCTCTCCAGCAATGCTGTGACTGCTGTGGCCTGGGGCTCCGTGTGCGGGCTGAGGGCCACTCGTGCGAGTCCAACCCCAACCTGGGCTACCCCTGCAACCATGTCATGCTCTCCTGCTGTGAGGGTGAAGACCCCCTCATCGTGCCTGAGGTCCGCCGGCCTCCGGAGCCCGAAGCTGTACCACGGAGAGGTGAGTGAGGGGCAGAGACAGCTGTTGGGGCTTCCAGCCAAGGCTGGGTGCCCTCTTGCCTTCTGTGGGAACCCGGGGTCCACTGTCACCTGTGGCAAGCTCTGCTCCATGGCCTCTGATGGTGGCCTCTGCCCTTTTATTTCTGAGATTGTGATCCCATTCAGCTATGTATGTACCATCCACACCCCGCACCGAACCACCAACTCCCTGCTACCCTTTCACACTCCACTCTCCCATGTCCGCCTGCACCTCCCCGTCCACTCTTCTGTCCATCCATCCATCTATCCATTTCATCATCCCCAGCACATCCTGCTGACCCTGGTCCATTTCTCCACCCATTCATCCTACTACACCGTCCATTCCCCTGTCCCCTCATTGGGCCACTCACACGTCCGTCCTTCCATTAATGTGTCTACCCAGCCACATGAGCACCCACCCGTCCACTTACCCAGCCACTTACCCTTCTGCCTATCCATCTGTCTGTCCATCCATCCGTCCATCCATCCATCCATCCTTTTTCTGTCCATCTGCTCATGTATTCATCAACCCACCCAGCAGCAAACCTTTCACTCATTCACTCATTCACCTTCCTCCATCCATCTGCCCTCCATCCCCGTGGAGGGATGACATCCCTATGTTATTCCGTGTCTTCAGGGTACAGGATAGAACTAGTAGAGAGAATGCATTCAGAAATGGTACCCCACCCACTGATCAGCCCCTTCAGGACAGCACTGTCTTTCTCCCTGAATTCCCAGTGCTTGGCCCCGAAGAGTCACTAGCAAATAACTGAATGAATGCTGGGTTTGTTTGGTGGCCTCCCTTTCACCACCATGAGCCCTTTGAGGGCTGATCAGGACTGTGCCCTCTTCCTCTGTGCCCCTGCCCAGAGCCTGCCCCCAAGCAGCCGTTGGCTATGTGTGTGGGAGCTCTGGTACCAGTGCAGGGCCTGGAGCCTGAGCAGTCTTAGAACTTCCAGCCTTCCATGTCCCTGGGGTCTCCTCCTTCCTCTGACTGCCATGTGCTGTGGTCCCTGTTCCAGCTACCATGTCCAGCTGCTGTCACCCTAGCCAGGGATGTCTCCTGGACTCATGACCATTAGCCTTCTTTGTGCCTGTGGGTCAGCAGGAGACTGATGAGGGTGTCCCAGTGAGCCCACAGGGACTCGGCTAAGAGGGACTGGACAGCCTTACCAGGCTAGCGTGGACACAGATCCGTGTCCAGTCCAATGGAATACCACTTGCTGGGGTTGGCTGTAGGGGCCTGGTGGAGCAGTGCTGTTAAGGTCTGGTAAGTACCCAGAAGGGTTTGGTTCAAGGTAAAGTTTGGGAGAAAGTTTGGCCTTAGGAGTCAGAGGGTGGGGACAGGGCCAGAGGTGCATGTTCCTCTCCTCCAGTGGGGAACTGGTGGGTAACCTGGGCCTCAGGAGACATAGATGGTAGGGTCAGACTGACCTGGGTTCCCGTCCTGCTTAGGTGACCTTGGGCAAATCACTTTGCTCCTCTGAGCCTCAGTTTCCCCCTGCCCGGAATATGGTATGAAGAGCATGCTGCTGGTGAGGGTGAGCTGAGCACCCTAGAAATGCTGTCCGGCCCTCAGCACGCTCGGCAGAGCCCTGGGCCCAGGCCCGTCTGCTGCCCACCTGCAGCGCCAGGTCTCTGGGCCAGACCACCAGCTGCCACGGCCCTGCCTGCATGCACCAGGCTGGGGCTGATTGGGCTGGAGCACAGTGTAAACACCCTCAATATGAAACATGTTTCTCAGATGTGACCTCATGCAGTTGGTCTCTTGGGCAGCTCGGCTGCCTGGGGCCAGTGAGCAAGGCTGAAGTCCCATGCTGACTGGGAACACAGAGGGCTGCGGGTCCCCTTCCCCATTCCATTACTAGTATATGAAGATCCTCCAAGGCAGCTCAGCCCCAGGAGCCTTCTCTGCCTCTCCCACCTGCTCCCCATGGCAGCCCTAGGAGGCTGGAGAGACCCAGTGCTGCCCAAGGGAACATGGCTGCAGAAGGCCCAAGTGAGCGTTCAGATCCCCATCTGACAGAACACATGTTTAGGTCCTTTCTATTGCTAGGGGTGGTCTTCCCAGATGTCACTGAGATCAGGGGTCTGAATCTAGTTCAACACTTTAGCCAAAGCTTTCTGGGGACTGTTACGGGCCTGGCTCTGTCATATTGCAGGGCATAAAGACTTGGACCTGGCTCTGATGGGTTCATTCTTATTGTTGGAGGTCTGTTTGTTCGTCTTTTCATCCATTCATCCATCCATCCATCCATCCATTCATCCATCCATCCATCCATCCATCCATCCATCCATGCTTTGTCCATCTGCGCTATCTTAGCTGGGCACACAGAAGATTCTGAGGAGGACCTACACTGATTTCCCAAGGGCTTACAATGTCAGCCACCTGCTGGGGCCAACCCGTGTCCCATCACGAGCACTGACCCCCACTCTAGTTGCAGAGGCAGAGTTGGCAAGCCGGGAGGCCCTGTCCCTGGGCACAGAGACTGAGCTGCCCAACAGCCTGCCTGGTGATGACCAGGATGAGTGCCTGCTCCTCCCAGGGGAGCTGTGCCAGCATCTCTGCATCAACACTGTGGGTTCCTACCACTGTGCCTGCTTTCCTGGCTTCTCACTGCAGGACGATGGCCGCACCTGCCGTCCAGGTAAGGGCTCAGACGGCTGGCGCAGGGGCTGATCTTGCCAGTGGAGCATGGTGTTCCTGTGATGGGCACAATGCGCTCCTTCCCCTCCTGTCACCCTACACATTGGAACCCGTGGGAACTGGAGGCCCCTAGCAATGGGGTTTGTAAGGCCAGGTGGACGGGTTGAAACCATCTGCTCCATCTGAAGCTCCATTTGCGTGGGCTGCCCCAGTGCCCCACCCTTGATCCCAGTGCAGGGCCAGGACCCAGGCTACAGAAGCTCCCACCAACTCAACTCAAACTGTGTTCCCAGCACTCGGCCTGAGGTGGTCAGGCTTCAACAGGCAACCTAGGAGGCTGCCTCAGTCCCTGGTCTGGGAGGCTTTCTGCCTATCAGCTGTCCAGGGTTAGATATGTTTTTAGTCTAGGAACTCACTCCCCTCCTTCCTCTCCTCCTCCACCCCAAATAGCTATGAGATCAATTTTGCCTGGGGTACATTGCTTCCTGAGCCTCAGTTTTCTCTCCTATGAAATGGGTAGGAGAGGATTAAACAAGGCAGTCTCTGTCAAATGCCTGGTGTGGTGCCCAGGGTGTGAGAAGAGCCTGAGGCCAGGCTGAAGGCATGAGCTGTCCCCCTCCTATCTGCTCTGCCCATGACAGATGGTGACCCCCCACAGCCAGAGGCTGCAGAGGAGTCTGCACTGAAACCAGATTCCTCCCAAGTGGCCTCCAACACCATCGTGCTACCAGTGCCACAGCCCAACACCTGCAAAGGTAACCTGGGCCATGGAGTGGGTCAGGGCTGCCTGCAGGGGGTGAGCTCCCCAGTGCTGGGCATGTGCAAGATGGTCTCCTGCCAAAGGGGTGCTTCTGCTTTGGGAATTTGGTTGATCTTGCCTGTCTGGAGGTCAGGAGTTGAGAGTGTAGCTGAGGAGATGAGGTTGTATGTAGGGGAGGGGGAGCCTAGGGCCAGGGTGTGACCCCAAGCAAGTCAGTTAGCGACTTTTCATCTCAGGTCCTATAATATGGAAAGAATAGAATCCTTGCTTAAGAAACTGTCTTGGAGACTGCTTGCAGTCCTGTGTGGAAAGTTCTCTTTGTTCTTCCTCTCTTCCCTCTTTCTTGTTCCTCCTGTCTCCTTATCCTTTCCCTCCTTCCCTGTCTTCTCTGTTCCCTCCTCTCTGCCAGCACTGTGACTCTAGGGAGGGGTTTGGTGTCTGAGCGGCGGTGGCAGTGGGAGGTCCTGAACATCGTCCCCGACACCAGCTGGCGTATGAGCCGATTTACTGGGGGAGCTTGTGGAAAGGACTGGGGCTGGGGTTCCTTGGCTCCCAGGACCCTCTGCTGGTGCCGGAGGTGATAAGCCCGGTGGTCTCTGATCTCCATGTGGTTTTTCCCCAGACAACGGGCCCTGTAAGCAGGTGTGCAGCGTCGTTGGGGACACAGCCATGTGCTCCTGCTTTCCTGGCTATGCCATCATGGCGGATGGCGTGTCCTGTGAAGGTGAGTACCCCGGGGCCTCTATCCCACTGTGCAAACCTCAGCTGGCTGGTGACGGGGGCCCCAGAGTGGAGGCGGGGCAAACAGAATGAGGTGGAGGCGTTCTGGATGTGAAACTCACTGTGTTAGTAAAGGAATGGGTCTGGCTGCTCTGACCGGAGCCCCAGATAGAGGAGCTGAAACAGCTCTTCCCTCTCCTGATACCATGCAGAGGCGTGTGCATGCTGTCCAGGGGTATGCAGAGGCGTGTGCATGCCGTCCTGGGGTACGGACAGGCATGTGCCTGCCGTGCAGGGGTACACACAGGCGTGTGCCTGCCATCCTGGGGCACGGACAGGCGTGTGCCTGCTGTCCAGGGGTACGGACAGGCGTGTACCTGCCGTCCAGGGGTACGGACAGGTGTGTGCATGCCGTCCAGGTGTATGCACAGGTGTGTGCATGCCATCCAGGTGTGCCCACGGGCGGGCCAGGACTTCAGGCCTCTTCCATCTTGTTGTTCTGCCATTCTCTGGAACAGCGCTTCTCAAACTTCAGCATGCCACAGAGTCACATGGAGGCCTGGTGACAGCACGGATCCTGAGAATTCCACAGAATTCCCAGAGATCTTGACCCACTAGGGCTGGGGTGGGGCCCAAGAATTTGTGTTCCTGATAAGGTCCCTGGACCACACTCCGACTAGCCCTGTCTCCTTGGCTGAGGTTGGTCTGTGACCACCGTGTTCTTGTTCTAGCCTCGTGCGGAGAAAGAGAAGGAGGGGAGTACATGCCCTGTTGTTGTAATGCAGGACTCAGAAGTGATGCTCGTTGCTCCCCACTTGTCTCTGAGGGGGAGCAGGGCTGGACAGCAGGAGCCCCAGTTAGATGGCACGTGCTCAGTTCTGTTACTGAAACCAAAGAAGGGGCAGTGGATGTTGGTAACTCTGCCATTCACAAAAGGACCAAAAGAGCCAAAGAGAGACCAAAAGCTTGTCCCGCTAGGACCAGGTCTTGTCTTGGTGGGACTTCAGCGGACCAGGACCTCCCGCTGTGAAATGGGGACATTGGATCCGGCACCTGCTGGGGTGCTTCCCACAGTGAATAACACCTTGAGAGCAACCTGAGAGACCTCGAGACGACACCTCCTCATGTCTGGAGGCAGGACAAGCATGGAGCGTGGAGACAGTCTAGGAAATACTTTAGTTCAGGTTCAAGTTCAGGAGATGTGACTTCGATGGGTGTCCACGGATATCCACATCCCTATCCAAAGCTGAAACCCCACATCTAGCCCTTTGGCCGAGACTGTTCTGATGTGGATGAAAACCATCCACCTGCCCAGAGAGGGCAGGAGGCTGGTCCAGGGCACACAGCATGGCATGGCAGTGACTGGCAGACCTTTCTCCCAGGTGGTGGGAGCAGATCTCAGGTGGCCTCTGGGTTTCCGTCCCCATGCCTCAGGGTCCTGAAAACGTGAGGACTGCATCTCTCCTGGGTCGGGACTCCTTCGGTCCCTGTCAGGCCTCAGGCCAGTGTCAGTGTCTCCGGGTGTCTGCGGGACCCCTGGCAGTAAAGACTGTGAGGTCCAGGCCGGAGGTTGCGGATGGCATTCTGAGGGGGCAGTCTGCCCTGCAGGGAGATCCTGCTAGGCTCCACCCTGTTTAAAACAATCAGATGAGAGTTACCAACCATGAAAACTCAAGATTTTTTTTTTAAATGACCAGATTTAAGGTTTGTCTTCAAACTTCTGCCCACAAGGGGTTCACAGTCCTGGTCTCCCCATAGACAGAGCACAGGGCCCAGAGTGCCCCAATGAGCGCCTTGTCCCCCAACCCCTTTTCCTATGTATGTTGCCAGCTCAGTCCATTAGGCACTTAAGTTCCAGACCCCTGCCATTGCGTGGCGCATTGACTGCCTCTGGAGGTGGACTGTCCAGAGCCGGGTGGGAGACGGCCCCTGGCCCCGCCCTGCTGTGTGCCCGTGGGCGGGCCGCCTGTCCTCTCTCAGCCTCACCTTGCAACCTGTCCTCGCTGGGGTTCTGGCTCTGACAGCCTTTTGACCCTACAAGCTCAGACTTGGGCCCAAAGCCCAGAGGTACAACTGATACGCTAGGAGGCCCTGGGCGGGTCCCTGCCCCTCCCTGGGTCTCAGTTTCCCTCTCTGTCACGGAGTGCTTCATGACAGGCCATGCCCCTCTAACGGCCCTTCTGTTTTTCCTCCTGCGGCCGTCACTAGACCAAGACGAGTGCCTGATGGGCACTCATGATTGTAGCCTGCGACAGTTCTGTGTGAACACCTTGGGATCCTTCTACTGTGTCAGCCACACGGTGCTCTGTGCCGAGGGCTTTATTCTCAACATGCACAGGAAGTGCGTGGGTAAGCGAGAGCCCCCTCCTGCCGCCACTGTCACGGCTCTCTGCTCTGCTCCACGCCATGCCGCCACACCGTGGCCACATGCTAAAGGGCCTGCCCTTTGCATATGAGCTCTCAGCACCACCGGCACCCCCTGCTCCGTGTCACGCCCTCTGTGTCCTGGTGTCTTGTCCCGCTGCTTCATCGACGCCACAGGGAGGCTGCTTTCCCCAGGGACCTGTGTGCCCGAGAGTCAGAAAACGAATTGATGTGTGATGCGGCTGGGTCGTTGAAATGAGGAGGCCCCATGTGCCGGCAGCAGGATAGAGTCCATGGGGTCTGGAGGCAGGGAGGCCTGTATTTGAAGCGGGACCCCCTAGGAGCTCTGTGGACTTGGACAAATGTCTTCCCTTCTCCAAGCCTCAGTTTCATTACCTGTAAAAAAGGAGGCATTGATCCTCCTTTAGAAATGATGTGTGTACGGTGTAGCGCAGAGCCTGGGGCACAGTGAGCATGTGATGTCAGCTGCTGAGATTACCCTTGGGGGCTACTAGAATACCCTCCAGAGGTGAATGGTTGGAGTTGGGGTTGGGCAGACCCAGCATCGCACCTCAACTCAGTGTTCATTTGCTGTGTGATGCTGAGCAGTGGAGCTCCCTCTCTGATCCTGTTTCCTTGCCTCTAATCTTGGGGCCAGAGGACTGAGCAAGGGCTGCTACCCAGCGGGACCTAGCTCCTGGCCTGAGTGTGGATGGGGCTGGTGCTCAGTAATGGCCCTTCCCTCCTACCTCTTGGTGCATATGTGCGCTGGGGGCGGGCAGTGAGAAGAGCAGACTTGATGCTCTCCCATGGCTGGGACTTCAGGTGTGCCCTGGGGGCAGTGAGAAGAGCAGACATGATGCTCTCCCATGGCTCAGGGGCCTGATGTTTTCATGGAGGAAACATGATGGTCCTCAACAGAGAGAACCAAAGTAGCAGGGACTTGGGGCAAAAGGTTGGAAATGCTCCAGTAGAGACACAAACAAAGGGAGAGGTCATCCCCACTGGTGGCATCTGGACACACTCCCCATAGAAGATGGCATTTGCGCTGGTCTCTGAGGATGGATGGGACTTGGAAATCGGGAAGGGCATGCAGGGTGGAAGGAAGAGCTCGAACAAAAGCGTGGAGGTAGGAACAGTGCAAAGTGCATCCAGGGCACGTGATCAGAGCCCCGTCTGTCTTCTCTGTGCTTGGGGACCATGTCCAGCCCGGACATGTTCTCTTCCTCACCCTCCGCCACTGGGCAGATGGGCCCACGGTGCTGGGCTGAGGGGAAGCTGTGGACATGTTTGCCCCTGGCCTCCAGCTGTCGGCACAACATGCACCCTCCCGAACCCGCTTCTCCGTGGCTGGGCAGCTCTTCCTGTCTGGGTCGTGTCTGTGTGTGGATATCTGGGAAGGTGGATCCTGCCTGGGCATGTGAGGACCCCTCCCAGGACGCCCTGGCCATGCCTGGGGGTGTGGGCTCCCCCAGTGCCCTGGACAGAAGACCTCATACTAGAAGGGGCCCCCAGGCAGCCAGAAAACAGGTTCTGGGATTAAAAGAGCAAAGGTATATTTCATTCAGCAAAATTTATGAGCTCACATTCTCGTTCTTTCATGTCTCTCTGCTTGTTCATTCTGCACTGATGCCCCAGTGCCCCCCTCCTGCTCCACTGACATGCTCATTTTATCATCTGTTTGCACTTGTTCTCCCCATCACTTCTTCACGCAGAGACGAGGACCGATGTCTTCTGCGGTTCATCTGCTAGCTCCAGGCTTGGCTGTGAACCCCGGCTGGTGCGATGAGAGACTTGCACCTGGGTGAAGAGTGTGCCCTCTGTGGCCAGACTGCCTGGGTTCAAAGCCTGGCTCTGCCACTTTCTAGTTGCAAGACCTTAGACGAGTCCATTAGCCTCTCAGCCTCAGTTTCCCCATCTGTGAAATGACATAGTAGTCACACCTGCCTTTGTCACCGTGGAGATTGAGTTAGTCCACGTAAAGAATATTTGATGTCATTTTTATGATTCAACAAATGGGTTACCCTGAGGCAGCCTGCATAGGTAATGAGCTCCCCATCACCGAAGGTATGTAAGCCAAAGTGGGATAGGGTGGATCCAAGTCCAGAAGACTTCTAATGGGTGTATGATTTCTGCAGTTTGTCTTTTGTGCCCTGCCCTTTGAGGACCATCTTGGCCCCTGGGAAAAGTGTTGCAGATGAGCTGTTCTGCTAGATGATGGGAAGGAAGCGGCCCCAGGTTTTGGGGCCCATCCCGCAGCAGCATGGAAAGAGCACAGCTCTGGGCTGGGTGCTCTGGGTTCCCTTCTTGCTGCTGCCATGTGCAGGCTGTGTGACTTCGGTCCAGTCAAGTCACTTTGCTTGTGAAATGGCATCTGTAAATGGCCAGACCCCTAGCGAACCTCAGTTAGTGTTGGCTGCTGTTTCTTATTTTTTTTTTTAAGATTTTATTTATTTATTTGAGAGAGAGAATGAGAGAGAGAGAGAGAGCACATGAGGGGGGGAGGGTCAGAGGGAGAAGCAGACTCCCCGCTGAGCAGGGAGCCCGACGTGGGACTCGATCCTGGGACTCCAGGATCATGACCTGAGCTGAAGGCAGTCGCTTGACCAACTGAGCCACCCAGGCACCCGGCTGCTGTTTCTTATTACCGTGGTTCCTTCCAGGCTGTTGGGGCTGTGGAGCTGTGGCCTTTCTGGGGTCGTGGAAGCATCTCTCCCTGTCACTCCATCCTGGGAATCAGAAGTCTTTATCTTGCGCAGCCAAGCCTTCCCAGGAAACTGCTGGCCCGAAACTCTCCGTTTCCCACCTCTCCATCCCCTCCGCCCCCAGAGTCAGGGTCAGCCTGGCCTCCATGCCCTTTGGTCACCTGTGAGTTTGGAAGGGGGTCTTTCCCCACAGCCCTGCACCCCACCTCTCCACCTGGCCTCCATCATCCTTGTAGATGTAGGTCCCAGGTCACCGCCCCTGAGAAGCAGCTCTGACAGTCCAAGGCTCCAAAACAGCAGCTTTTCTCCCCAGTATCTCTACCTTCCCTGTCCCGTCCCCATGCCAGGCCGGCAGTTCCTTGAGGGCGGGCGCTGTGGCGACACCCCCGCTTGGCCGGCTGGGCCTGGCACAGAAGAGGGGCTGGCTAATGTGTGTCCAAGGGATGAATGCATCAGGATTGTTGCGCCTCCCTGCCAGGTGGAGTGTGGAGGTGGCCGGCACGGGGCGGGTCATCCGCTCATGCTCATCCTTAGCACCAGAACCTGGGGCAGGTTCTCCCACCCTCCCTTCTCTCACCTTTGTGGGCTTCTCCCCTTCCCAGTTGCTCATCCCAAGTCTGCTCTTGGCCTCTTCTCTATGCCCTGTCCCCTAGGGGACCTCAGCCCCTGACCGCTCCCCAGTCAGTGTCTCCACTCAGACCCCTTCCGTGAACTCACATGCGTGCCTGGCTGCCTCTTGACACTCAAACTCAGGGTGTTGGTGGGGTTCCCAGCCTTCTGTGCTGGCCTGATCCTCGCAGCCGTCCCCATCTCAGGCTGGCACCCTCGCCTGTCCAACCGCTCAGCCAGAAAGCTCTGTACACCTCTAGGCTCCTCTTTCTCGCTCACCTCTGGCTCATCCATCAGGGGATCCTGTTGGCTCTACCTTCACAGCATTTCCAGACCTGACTTGCTTCTCCTCACCTCCATGGGTGGTGGTCCAAGCCCCATCATCCATCTCCTGTTCTAGCAGCCTCTATGGCTCCCACCTCCCTCTGCATCTACAAACACTCTCTTCTCTCCCCTGCACCCAAACCCCCTCCTGGCCAGTTCTGAGTCTGAGGCTGCCTGGCGGCCCCCTCCTCAGGACCCTGGCATCCATTGTCCCCTCTGCCTGGAATATCTGCTGGACTCATTCTGTCAGCCCTTCACATGCTTGCTCAAATGGCCTCCTGTCTGAGGATCCCCCGGACCTCCCTGCTGCCCTCTCTATTTCTCATTCCCTTCACCCTGCTCTGGCTTTTCCACGACACTTATGACCTCCACCCTCCCTACTTGTTACTTGTTTATTTGTGTCGGCCCCGGCAGGGATTTGTCTGTCTTGTTCACCGTCGGATGTCCTCCGGTGCCAAGAACAATGCTTGTTGGCACAGCAGACGCTTGATAAATCTTTGTTGAATGAACGGCTGCATAGATAGGTGCACATCAACCGCGTGTGGCTCTCTGGGTGGTGGGCACCTTGAGGCCTTGAGGGCAGGGCTGGCTGTGCCAGGCCCGAGGTCCTGGCACCACCCTGCAGCCTCTGACGGCCCCGATCTCCCTGCAGACATCAACGAGTGTGTGACGGACCTGCACTCGTGCAGCCGGGGCGAGCACTGCGTGAACACGGTGGGTTCCTTCCACTGCTACAAGGCTCTCACCTGTGAGCCTGGCTACGCCCTGGAGGATGGCGAGTGCGCAGGTGAGGAGGGCAGGCTGGAGGCCCCGCCCCTGATGTGCCCTGCCTCTTGCCCCGCCCTCACCCGCCTCCCACCCCACCCTGCCTCTTGCCCCGCCCTCGCCCGCCTCCCACCCCACCCTGCCTCTTGCCCCGCCCTCGCCCGCCTCCTACCCCACCCTGCCCCTTGACCCGCTCCTGGCCTGACCAGAGCCTCCTCCCTCCCAGCAAGCTCCGAGCACTTGGGTTTCTTGCCTGTGGGAAGACCTCAAAGATGATGGTATTTGGGGCAGAGTGGGGCATCTGAGGATGGTAGGGGGAGGCCAGAGTGTGCTTCTGGGTGTCAAGTTGTTCCCTCAGCATGCCTCAGTCCCCCTGTTTATACACTGGGGGTGGAGCTCCACAGAAGGATCACTTGTGTGCCTTTCACTGGAAAATCCTAGCCTCCTAAGAAGAGGGAGAATTGTCATGGAACCATTTCAACAGATAACTTCCTGGGCTGCTTTTATGTGCCTGGCAGAGTTCTGGATGGCAGGATATGGGCTGGGGTGTGGTGTCCTTGCCCCCACCTCCTGATGAGGGAGACAGGGGCCACCCAAGCAAACGGGGAGGGCAGGAGTGGCTGTGGGCTGGGTGTTACTTTAGGTGGGTCTCCAAAGAGGCCCCCCTTGGAGGTGATGTCCCAAGAATCCAGACCTGCAGAATGAGAAGCTCTGGGGGAGGAGACTCTGGGCAGGCAGAGGGAACAGCAAGTATGAGGGCTTTGGGGAGGGGAGAGATCTTGGTGTGGCCAGAGAACAGAAAGTCTCAGGGGTAAAGGCAGGCTGGGAGTGTGCAAGAAGTGGGACAGGGCTGGTAGGCACCATCGGGGAGGAGGTTTGGAGTCTTAACATTTTTAACTAAAAATGCCCAGAAGAATGTCACCAAAGAGGTAAGACCCACAGAAGCACTCAAGTGTTGCAAACCCTGGAAACTGGATGAAAAGGGACCTGAGGTTGGGCATGAGCTCAGAGAGGTGGATTAGCAAGCCCTACTTTGGGCCCTGAGCCTGGGTGGAGTGAGCTGGGAGGAGAGGTGAGCCCTCGGCACACATGTGTGCACACACAGATCCGGGGCCAGCCCCCCTTTGAAGACTCTGACACCTGGGGAGGGGCGCACCTCCCTGGACGTGTCCCACGCCCCCTGCCCCTCTGTCATCTCGGGTGCTGGCCGCCACCTCCTTAGACCAGAGTAGCTGCAGAGGGGCTGCCTCCTCAGGCATGGTCTTGGGACAGGGGCCACACCCGGTCCACATTTGGGTGCCTCGAACCCAGCACAGGGCCTCTCAGAGACCGGGCTGCTGTGGAACAGTGGTGGAAGCCTTGGAAACCAGACAGGGGAGGGATGGAGGGAAGGACAGGTGGAAGGACTGCAGACAGACAGACACACAGGCCTTGGTCTGGCAGTCAGTGACACTGAGTGAGTATACGCCCTGCCGCGGACTCCCTGTACGTCACCTTTCTGCATCCTGTCTCGGTTCCTCGTCTGTTGGAAAGGCCGGCTGTACCTGCTGCAGGAAGGCCGAGGGAGGGCTCAGTGCCAGCGCTTTGTAAACTGTGGGGTGCTGCACGGAGGTCAGGGGCCCTCAGGGACTTGCTCCATGCCACAGAGCAGGTGGGGACAGCGGTGCCTTCCAGATCTGGCAGCTCCCCCCTCAGTGCCACCTCCCGAGAAGGCTGGACACAGGCCCTGGGGGACTTGGGCCCTCGTCCTCATTTCTGCCTGCCCCGGGAGCACAGACCCTGGAGCAGGCCCCAGCCCAGGGTCCCAGAGCCGTCAACCGTGTTCGTGCCTCCATCCCCCCTGTTTAAGATGGCGTTTGTCATAGCCCCTACTTGCTGGGGTTGTCGGGAGCACCAGGTAAAGAAAGCCCCGTCAGGGTGCCGGGGAAGGTGCCTTCTGCCGCAGAGATGCTCCGGCACTGTGGTGATGGCATCGTTACTACTGGCCTGGGTCCCAGCAGCGAACTTGCTCTGCCACCCTCCCATGATGGAGGAGACCTTTGCAACCGTCATGGTCACGGTAGGGCATGTGGGCAGGGGCCTGCCAGCCCCACTGGCCTCTGACACCCTGTCTCTGTGTGGCAGACGTGAACGAGTGTGAGCTGGGCACGCACAATTG
Source organism: Callorhinus ursinus (assembly GCF_003265705.2). Taxonomy (NCBI): domain Eukaryota; kingdom Metazoa; phylum Chordata; class Mammalia; order Carnivora; family Otariidae; genus Callorhinus; species Callorhinus ursinus. Next base: position 44,008,302 of record NW_027397077.1, on the reverse strand, counting down.
CCAGGCGGGCTTCACGTGCCAGAACACCAAAGGTTCCTTCTACTGCCAGGCGCGCCAGCGCTGCATGGAGGGCTTCCTGCAGGACCCCGAGGGCAACTGCGTGGGTGAGCGGGGGCTGCGGGGGCTGTGGCCGCCGCCGGGGGACTCCAGGAGGGCTCGTGGGGACCTGGCCCCGGGACGCACTTGCGAAACAGAACTCTTGAAATCCTGACCTGTCTGACCTTGGCTGAGTTCCTGCTCCTGTGGCCTCAGTTTACCCTTCTCTGGGATTGGACGGCATGAACGTCTATCAGAGGTTTTTAACCAAGTAGCAGTAAGGAATATCTTTATATCTTGACCTGGTACACACACACGTACACACACACACACACACACACACACACACACACACACACACACACACACAGCTGGAACAGAGTCTCCACAAAACGTTACCCTACTACACGGGATACTAGCTAAAATTTCTGTTGCAGAGGATGTTAGTGAGACATGAGGTTGAGCTCATGCCACACTCATGGGTCAAGACCTGCAGTTTGGCACATGGTGGCCTAGCTGTCCTCGCCTGGGTCTGAGATCTCACACTCTCCCCACCTCTCTTCACCTCCTTCCACAACGCTGCTGGCCTGCTGCAGCCTCACCTTCCCGGGGCTGCTGCTGATGTCGGGTCCAGAGGCGGGGCACCAGAGCCCCTGCGGGACTGACGGCATCTGCAGCAGGCATGGTCAAGGTGGCGCTCAACCCTGTGTGTGTGGTGGTGGGGGGCAGTGAAAGATGCAGGAGGGGTGGAAAGACAGGCAGGTGTGCAAGGCCAGCCGCTGTGGACAGAAACCGGGGTGTGTTAGAAACAGCTTCCATCGCACACCCTTCCCTCACGTGGGCAGCTGGTGGGACAGGTGTCTCCATCTTACAGGGAAGACACTTAGGGACAAGCGGTGTGTTGGCTTTATATGAAGCCTTTCTCAAGGCTCTGTGGGGGTCCCTCTAACCATGCTGGGAGCTGGAGCTGTTTCTGGGATACCCCCTTAACAGCTCCTCACTGTGTGACTCTGGCAGTGGCACAGGGACCCCCCAGGGCTGTGGGCACGAGAGGGTCCCTGTGATCCTCAGCCAGGGTCAGGGAAATGTGAGGCAGGGGGGTCTGCCCGAATGCCAGCAGTTCTTCAGTGATTCATTCATTGACAGCGTTTTCAGAGCACCTACTATGTGCCTGATTCTAGATGTCAGGGAGTTATAGCACTTCACTGAGACATTTTGGAGGAGGAGGGACTAAGCAAACACATTTATAGAAGTGGCAGTTATTCAAAGGTGCTTTGATAAATAATAAGTAGGGGATAAAATCTTAAAGGGGGGCTCATCTACCTAGAATGGTTGGGAGCCTCCCTGAGGAGGTGACATTGGGGCAGGGACCTGAGCAAGAGAGGGAGCCAGCCATGCAAATATCAGAGGGCAGTGTGTGCCAGAGAAGGGGGGGGACAGCATATGCCAAGGCCCTGTGGTGGGCTGGGGGCATTTTGAGATGATGAGGAGGCCAGTGAGGCTGGAGCATAGTGTGAGGGAGAGATGGAGGAGGAGCTTGACAGGTTGGCAGGAAGAGCCAGGGCAGGGGTGTGACTTACTGTAGTTACCCTAAAACTCAGCTTCAAGTTCTAGGGGGGCCACTGTCTTCAACCGCCTCATCAGGGCAGCTGTGAGATTAATGTAGGAAGAGCTCGGCGGGTGCTTAGGTTCTTGAAGGAGAAGGCCCTGGGGTCATAGGACACAGGAGGGGGACACTCATCCCGCAGCCCTGTCCAAGGCTGGTCTGGATCCCCAAACCGGCCACCTACGGGTGTGGCCCTGGACTCAGAAGCCAGGACGCGGGGAGGGGCCGTGCCAGGCTCCCCGTCACCTCCATCCCTTCTGCAGACATCAACGAGTGCACGTCGCTGGCCGAGCCGTGCCGGCCAGGCTTTAGCTGCATCAACACCGTGGGCTCCTACACGTGCCAGAGGAACCCGCTGCTCTGTGGGCGTGGCTACCACGCCAACCAGGACGGGACCAAGTGTGTGGGTGAGGCCAACCACCTCCCTGCCCACCTTCCACCCAGCCTGGGGCTTCCCGGGTTCCTCGGCCCATGGGTGGCCCTGGCCGAGGGGGAGCCTGGGCCTCAGGGTGCCCTGCTCGCCTTCCCCGGCAGACGTGAACGAGTGTGGGATGGGGCTGCACCAGTGCGGCGAGGGCCAGGTGTGCCACAACCTCCCCGGCTCCTACCGCTGTGACTGCAAACCTGGCTTCCAGCGGGACGCCTTCGGTCGGGCCTGCGTCGGTAAGTGGGCCCTGGTGGCCAGGAACCCCTCTGTGGTGTCCCCCTGCGCCGGGCCCTCCCCTCAAGCCGCCTCCTCCTTCCTGCCGGCCCTGTCCTCCGCCTTGCTCTGCTGTTCCTCTTTGCTCTGGTCTCCTCTGCTTCTCTCAGCACGGCCCTGTCACCCTTCTTGCTTGCCTCTTGCTGTGTCTGCCCGTCCTTCTGTCTCTGCCTCCAGCCTCTTTCCAACACTCTTGCTGCGTTTCTCCTCGGCCCCTGGTCTTGTTGCCTCTCCTGTTCCTTGTCCAGGTTCCTCCCTGTTTCTCCTCCTGGGTTTCTGTGTCTCCGTCCTCACCCAGCCCCTCTTCTACCTGGGGGTGGAGGGAGCTGGCTCCCAGGGCCCTTCTGCCCTCCCTTCGGGCCGCCCACCCCCTGCCTGCCACCCGCCCGCAGACGTGAACGAGTGCTGGACCTCGCCGGGCCGCCTGTGCCAGCACACATGTGAGAACACACTAGGTTCCTACCGCTGTTCCTGTGCCACCGGCTTCCTGCTGGCTGCAGATGGCAAGCGCTGTGAAGGTACCGCTGACCCCGACCTCTGACCCCACACAGAGGTCCCCACCATGTAAAAAGCCCAAAGCCCTGCCAGCCCCTAGCTTCATACCTTCCCCAGCCCCATCCCTACCTCACACCACTTCTCTACCTCTGCCAAAGCCCTCCCAGAGGGCCCAGGGTCCGGCCATCTCACACCAGAGGGGCTGGGTTTCTGCGTCGTCTGCACCCCCAGACAGGAGCTCCTTTCAGGCGGGGATGACAGCCTAGCCTTGGCCCCTTAGTAGGTTCTGATCCTGGTCATGATTGCACAGCCTGGGGGTCCGGGCAAGGAACAGAAGTGAGTGAAACATGACATCAGGCTCAGGGCAGCTGGAGAGCCCAGTGGTCATCAAGAGGGAATGGCAGCCACACAGCACCTGGAGATGGTGCTGCCCAGCAGTGACAGTCCAGGCTGACCCGATCTTGGTTTTCCAGATGCTAGAAATGTAGCTCTCTAAGTAAAATCTGCTGGTTTTTACATGTTACAATAGATTTAAACTTCTAAAAAACACACCGTGAGTTAAACCAAGCGTATGAATGGGCTGGACCCTGCCCAAGGGTCAGGCGGTAGGTGAGGGAAGAGGGTGTGGCTCTCTAGCCGCTCCTAGCCTGGAGGCGCTTTCCTTACTTCCCTCCTGGGGAGGGGAGCCTGCAGAGACCTCTGAGCTGGCCCTCCCATGGGACAGCACCAGCCCAGGGGCAGGGCAGTGTGACCAGGCCCGGCTGCCTCAGAGGGCATTTGGAGGCCCCCCCCGGAACAGACCTCATCACATTCATTCCTTCGTCTGTGTTCTGATCACCTGTGAGCCCCTCCTCCAGGCCAGGCTGGGTGCAGCGAGGGGCGGGCATGGGTCTCGGATGGTGTGGCTCATTCACTCGCTTCTTGGTCCTTCTGCCTTCGCTGCCACCATCCTTGCTTCAGGCAGCTTCTCTACACCATCTGTGGCTGGATGTCACCTCTGGAGACCCAGAGATGAAGCCAGTGTGGCCCCTGGCACCAGAAGCTCAGAGCCCAGTAGAGAAGATGATGGCTCGTTTCATGTGAACGCCATGTGTGTTGGGAAATTCTGAGGGGGATCTGGACGTGAGTCAGATGGCGGCCCACCAGGCCCTGCGTGACCGACTTCCCCTGCTCCTCTCCCCTGGCCCCCTCTGCTCTGACCACACCAGCGTCCTTGCTGGCCCTCGAGGGCACGAGGCACACTCTCACCACAGGGCCTTTGCTCTTGCTGTGCCTTCTGCCTGGAACACTTTCCCCAGCTGCCCACATGACTGCAGAGCTGCAGCCTCCCAGACACTCTCCCTGTTCCCTCTCTACTCTTTCCCCACAGCGCTTGCTCCTTGGACGTACTAGTTATTTGATTCATTCAGTTATCCCCCCTCCCCCTCCTTTCCCAACACACATGGGAACAGCAGCTCCACGAGGTGGAGATTTTGTCTTGTTCATGGCTAAGTCCCCAAATTCAGCACAGGCCCGGCACATTGTAACAGCTCAGCATTTCTTGGTTGGATGAGGGAGAGCCAAGTGCCAGCCCTCACCGAGCTCAGAGGCCAGTGGATGTTCCATCTGAGCCATGAGTTGACCTCACACACTCCCACACCATTTGGCTCATGTGCCCACACGTGCAGCTCTGGTTCCTTCCCCCACCCCCCACCCCCAGCCCAATGCAGAGCCAGGCATGAGGATCAGGACAGGCTGGTGAGGCCCCAGAGCTTGAGGGGGTCCTTATTAGCACCTAGATGATGCCTCCCAGAGCCATCTCTACCAGCTGTTATGGCCTCTCAATGGGGCAAGCATCTAGCTCCCCACCGGGGACATCTGAGCCCGATCTGCGGCTGTCTCCTCCAGGCAGCAGGCCGAGACCCCACCAGCAACTCTAGCCCTGCCCCTGCCCCAGCCGCATGCCCCAGGTGGGCTCCTTGCCCTTTTCCGGGCCTCTAATTCCCCACTGGCCCTTAAGAGAGGCTGGAACGAATGGCTTCCCAAGATAAGGCTCTAAGTAAGCTGGGAGCTCAGCCCTCGCCGCTGGGCTGGCAGGACTCCGCCCTGACCACGGGCCAGTGTCCCCGCAGATGTGAACGAGTGTGAGGCCCAGCGCTGCAGCCAGGAGTGCACCAACATCTACGGCTCCTACCAGTGCTACTGTCGTCAGGGCTACCAGCTGGCTGAGGACGGGCACACCTGCACAGGTGACTCTCCTCTGCCCCGGGGCCCCTTCCTGAGAGGCACCCCTTCTCCGTGTGCCAGGTTCCCAGAGACTCCCTGCTGGGCCCGGGACACACAGGACACACAAAGGCTTCAGCCTCACATTAGAGCCGGATTCCCAGCCCTGCGATCTCCTTGGCTATGTGACCTTAGGCTCCTCCTCTGTAAAGTGGAGGTGATGGTCCTGGCCTCAGCAGGATGAAGGATGGGGTTACATACCTTGTCCAGGCCTGTGTCTGGTACCTTATTGGCCCTGCACTGCTAGTAGTAATCATGGAGTGAGCACTGGGAGTCCCAGGGAGTGAGCCCTGGAATGGGAGTTCTGTTTTGCTGTGTGGCCATTGGCAACTCTCTTCCCCTCTCTGAGCCCAGTTGTCCTCATCGTTAAAATGGGCCCCTAGGCTCCAGGGCTTGTGGTAGGGCTGTGGCAGGGCTGGGATGACTGTCCGTGGCTGGGCCCTGTGGGTACAAGGGGTTCACCCGGGGCCGAACCTCTTTCTGACAGACATTGACGAGTGTGCTCAAGGTGCCAGCATCCTCTGTACCTTCCGCTGTGTCAACGTGCCAGGGAGCTACCAGTGTGCGTGCCCGGAGCGGGGCTACACCATGACGGCCAATGGGAGGTCCTGCAAGGGTAAGCAAGGAGGTCCCTGCCCCACCAGAGTCTCGGGCAGGCCCTGAGCAGCTTGCTGTGTGCTTGGAGCTCTGACACCTAGTACATAAACATGGAACGGCCGATGCCGCTAGTGGCCATATTAGCCGAGGTCCGTGTCTGGGTTGAAGAAGGAGACAGTCTTTCTGCTGTTTGACTCAGCTTGGGCTCAGCTGTGGGCCCTCTCCTAGGAGAGGGACAGGGATCCTGAGGGGTGGTCCTAAAAGACAGGAGACCTGTCCAGTGGAGAACCTGAGGAGGTCTCCGGGGTCCCAGTGTCTGTCCCCAAGCATTGCATCTGCTAACCTTGCATGCAGAAAGACATTGTCCCAGCCAGAGCTGTATAGAGCTGGGTAGGGCTGCACGGGGCTTCCCATCACTAAGGATGTACAAACCGGCTAGGCAGTTACCTGTTTTTGCAGTTTGCAGCTACTTTTCTGGATGAAGACCAGGTTCCGTGACATCTGATCTTCCTTCTATGTTGGGGAGTCACAATACTAAGTTCAGTTCCATTGGGACTTACTGAGGCCACCAAATTCTAGGCCTGGCAAGCCACCCGGGGAAGGTGGAGGGGTCTAGAATCCACCTGGGCAGGACACAGGAATATCCGACCCGCCCCCCACCGCTCCCCCGCACTAGAAGTGACCACTCAGGGCTTCACAGCCCAGCCCGCCTGCCCTCCTTCTGGCCTGCGTGGCTGACTCTTCCCTGGATGGTGGGGCTAAGAATCCAGAGTCCCCTGGGTTGCAGCTTTGGTCTACCAAGGCAGGCACTGGTATTCCTGCAGGACCAGGGGTCAGAATCGGTCCTGGGCAGGGTACAGAGTTAGACCAGTGTTGTTCATCCTGGTGGTTGCTACCTGTAAATGGTTCCTGAGATCATTTTGGTAGATCTCAGCTGGTTGGTTTTGGGGGCTTTTTTATTTTTTATTTTTTAATTAGTGAAGAACAAAATATAGGATTGGGTAGGGTGCAGTGGACAGAGTAGATCAGGGAGCACCATGCCTATGCAGACTGTTCCAGTCCATATGTGTATACTTAGTCTAATGCAAAAGGATTCTTTACCATAGGTTGATGCAAAGAAAAAATAAAAGACCCCAAGTGAGGGTAGGTAAATCACGGTCGTGGAGGCCTGGTAGGCTCACAGAAGCTGACCTCCCTGGCTACAAAGCCCTCTGCTTTTTAGTTTAAAAAAGAGTAAGTATGGGCTCCATCAAAGGTAAGAATTTTGCCTGCCATCTGGGTTGTGTGGGACACATGGCTTTATGTTCCTACAACAGGATTTCATTTTAGAGAACAAGGCTCTGTTCCACCTGATGGCAGAACACAGGTGGGGTCCCTTCTCTGAAGTCCAGTCAGACCCTGCAGTGACTTTGCTCTTGAAAACCTGTTCGAGTCCAGGATGGTCTCTCCCCAGCCCATGTCCGCTGGGGTCTGTGGGCTGTCTGGCTAGCCGACGGCGTCTCTGTTGCCACCAGAGAGGGCTCCCTGGGCCCGGGTGCATGGCTGTTCTCACCGGCCCTGGTGCATCTGACCCCCAGCACCCGTCCCTGGCTCTGGCCCCTGCAGCTGCTCGTGCTTGCCCTCATCCCTGGTCACTGCATCCTTCTCCCAGGGGTGGCCCCCCCCGGGTGAGGCCCAGGTCCCCTCTCTCCAGTTCCTGCTGCAGCCCCCACCAGGAGGTTAGGCGAGAGCAATGCCCCAGTGTACATGTGATGCCTTTTCTGCCCCTCCACACTGTCTTGCTGGAAAAGTCTCTGTGCTGTCACAGGGTGGTCAAGGACAGAGCGCGGAAGGGCGGTTCTGCCTGGCCGTGTCCACTTCTGGAGTCACCCGTGGTGCCCACGTCTGCAGCCGCTGACCTTCAGAGCTAAGCGGTGGCCTTCTCTGTGCTCCGTGGTGCTGTTCTGACTCAGGCCAACCACGGAGGTCTCATGGCTCCAACGGGAGGATGGAAGGACAGCCGTAGGAGAACAGAGTGTTCTGGTTAATATGTCACAGTAAATCCTGCCCCTCTTCAGTGGTAAAAAAAAAAAAAAAATGGACAGAAAAATGTGAAGGAATTGAGACTTGGCAGTGTCTCCTAGAATACATACTCCATGCAGGCAGGGCCATGACCCTCATTCATCAGCACGCAGGGCAGCGCCCAGCACGTAGCAGGTGCTTATTGAACACTCAACCCCTCGACTGAACTGAGCGGCAAGTTCTGCTGATACTTGGATGCATCTTTTCCCAGTCTCTTGTTATGCCAACATACATACAGTATGTATATATACAATATAATAGGAGTTAAGATTATGTGGAAAATAACCTTGAATTCTGCCTTTGTTTTGTTTTGAATATATGTAAAGCCCTTATCAGCAGTCCACTCACAACAGGCTAGCTCTTAGCAATGCTATTAGTCTGAGCACTTTGTCCCCCATTCCCTCCCATCTGGGTTGTGGGTGGCACTTGGCTGTCTCAGCTGGGGCTGCAGTGACACCCCTGAGGATATGGCCTTGTCCAGCTCTCCCTTTGGCCTGACCTCTCCAAGAGAGGCTCCAGGGATGAGGACCCCGCAGACACAAGGGGCGAGGACCCTGGGGTCCTAGGGAAGTCCTGTGACAGCTTTCCGTGAGCATGGTGAGGCCAGGCTCCAGGGGTGCTGACCCTTGGCTCTCCTCCCTCCTACTTCAGCACTGGGCTGGCAGACAGCAAGAAGCAGCTCCCTCCCCATTCCCGCCACACCCCTGCCCAGGATCAGGGGCAGGACTTCCTGCTCACCAGTGTGGGCAGCCTGAGTATCGCTGGGGCCAGAGGGGGAAAAGCAGGAGGCCCTCCCTTCATGTGGATTCAATTAATGAACCATCAGGACGATAACCGCGCCCATCCTGGCCCCACTGGCTCCTGCCCTGTTTTCTCCCACTCACCTCTGTGCCACCCTGGGAAATCGGGATCATGACCCAGTTTGCAGAGGAGGAAAGGGAGGGAGGCTTGGAGAGGTGAATGAATGTCAGCTGGTCTGTTGCCACAGAGGGTGGTGGCCAACAGCCTGGAGTCAGCATATGAGGATGGGAAGTGACACCATACCTGCCTTGTGGGGTTGTGAGGACAAATGGGTTAATGAGCGCAGAGGGCCCCAGCATTGGACGGACACCAGGCGTAGACTTGGGATGCAGTTGGCTTCTGTTACAGCTGTCCTGGCGTTCCTGGCACGCTGCTATTCTAAGTAGGAGCCCGTGTGGCATCGGGACTGGGTCCCTGGCTTCCAGCCCTAGTTGCCTGCTGACTGCTGTGTGACCTTGAGCGAGCCTCTGCCCCTCTCTGGGCCTCAGTTCCCTCCTGTGTCCAGCGAGGCCTGTGGCCCTCACTCTACAGGCCTGGCATGAGGATTGAGTGAGGAGAAACCCCTAAACTGGATCAGTGTGGAGGATTGGAGCAAGAAACCAGAAGCCTCCCAGGGAAGCTCCTGATAGGCTCTGTCCCCCTCACCCCAGCAACGGCCCCTGGGGCCTCTCTCAGCTGAGCAGCTAGTCTTCACGGACAGGGTCTCTGGAACCCATTTATTTGATCTTACTTGTCCTGCAGGTTGCCTGTGCACACACACGCACACAAGTTTGCTTCTCTGAGCTTTTGTCAGATATTTATATGTCTCTGCATGTGTGAGTGTGTGTCAGCATCCTGTTTGTGTCTGTGATTCTGTGCATCTGGGTGAGTATGCTTGAGCATTGGGGGCGTGTTTAACCACGTGCCTGTCTGTGTGAGCGTGCACAGGAGGCGTGGGCATGTCTGTGCAGCTTTGGGGGGGCATGCGTAGCTGTGCATCAGAGTCTGTGTTTACAAGTGATGGGTCTGACACTTCCATCCGGCAATACGTGTGGAGCACCTGCTCTGTGCCAGGCACTCCGCTAGTTGCTGGGGACACCACGGGAACCAAGAAAGACACACACCCCTGCCCTCCTGGAGCTCACACTGAGGAAGGGGAGGTTGGACACACAACAGACGGACGAAGTAGCGTGTGTTTCCAAGCAGGACAGGCAGTAGAAGGAGAATAAAATGGGAGGGGGACCACTGTAGGGTGGTCAGGGAGGGTGTCCTGCAGGGGGTGACCCTGAGCTGAGACCTAAAAGATGAGAAGAAGCCAGCCCTGGGAAGATGTGGGGAAAGTGTTTCAGTAGCAGACACAGCATGTGCAAAGCCCCTGGAGTGGGATGGGCATCGGGGTGTTGGAGCAGCGCAGAGATGTCCAACAGGCTGCAGCCCAGGTGGAAGGAGAGAAGCTCAGAGAAGGGCCAGAGGGGTGTGCGTGGAGGGGCTCGGTTTTCATTCTGGGAGCATGGGAAGCCCTCAGGCGACACAAATGATTTATTTTAAAGTGAGGTCCTCAGCTGCTGGGTGTGGAGTGGACAAGGTGGGTGTGTGCGGTGGAGGGTGGTGGGGAGCTGTGTGCTTGCAGCTGGGACCAGCTGCCCTGAGACCCAGGCCTCCAGCGTGGGCTGCAGTGGTTTGGACGAATGCCCCCAGCTGAGGGGTCCCCGTCATCACCCTCCTCTTCTCCCCCCAGACCTGGACGAGTGTGCACTGGGCACCCACAACTGCTCTGAGACCGAGACCTGCCATAACATCCGGGGCGGCTTCCGCTGCCTGCGCTTCGAGTGCCCTCCAAACTACGTCCGGGTCTCCGAAACGTGAGTGCCCCTGCCCGGCCTTGGGCCGGGGACCCCTGCACCCCTCTTGGGCTGCCAGTCTTCACCCCTCCTGCTCTTCACAGGTCCAGACGGCCGGGTCTGTGGTCTGACCACACAGGGTACAAATAAAAGCACCTTGCAGAAAGCTCAGAGCAAAGAGAACAAAGGGAAGACACCTCACAGAAAATCTCAGTCCCCTTTCCCCCACCCATGCGCCCACACACATAATATACTAGCTAGCGATTGTTGTGTAACACATTATCCCAACACATAGCACCTTTCCATGACAACCAGTTCTTATCCCCCGTGGTTTGGAGGGTCAGGAAGCCGGGAGCAGCTTAGCTGGGTGGTTTTGGCTTCAGGTCTCCTGGAGCCGTGTCATCTGAAGGCTCGAGTGGGGCTGCAGGACCCTGTCACTCACCCACGTGGCTCTGGGCAGCAGGCTCCTTGCCATGGGGGCCTCTCCATGAGGCTGCTTGTGATGTGGCTTCCCTGGCACGGGTCATCAGGAGACCAGGTGACAGTCCTTTGTAACCTAACCTAACATTAGAAGTGACATACTGTGCCACGGGCCACACAGTCCAGCACTGCGAGAGGTGGGGGGGTACCTGGAGGATACCCTGACCACACAAGGTGTGGCCACCAGGAGGTGGGACACACCAGACCGGTGACCACACTTCTTCCTGATAACTTCTTGGCATTTTGCCGTATTTCCTGTCCTTTACTAAACATACATTTTCATAAAGCACTTTCGTGTTTCCTGTAATTCAGTTGTCTTCCACTTTATTTTACTTTGTATTGTCCATACTCACGTTTTTATAATTGCAAATGGGACACGTGCTTATAAAAATATTTCCATAACAGAAGTGGGTCAAGTGAAAGCTCTTGCCCCTGCCCCCAGCTGGATGTGACAGCTGCACAGAGGGCGCCCACCTTCCCTCTTACACTGGCACGAGGTGCTGGTGACTCTGCGGTCACACACATGTGCTCAGCTGGGCCCAGCTTGCTGCTTCTACCTCATGGCTGCCCTGTGGCACATTGCCCTGTTTCACTGTCACATAGCCCCTGACGTCCATGTACATGCGTGTCGGGGCATTTAGGGGAGTGTGTCTGGGTGACCTGGACAGGTCCTCCCTTCTCTGGGTCTTAGCTGCCCTGTCTGGAACATGGGGGTGAGAGCAGTGCCAGCCTGGGGTGGGTGTGAGCACGAGATGAGTAAAGGGGTGCATGGGCTTGGCACGGTGCATGGCGTGGCGTAAGCACTGCGTCGTTGCCACTTGTTGCTGGTGGCATGGTTGTCGTCGTGGTGCCCGTGTGGCCGTGTGCTGCCGTGGTACACCAGGTGGGGACTCTGCTCAGAGGATCCTCTAGAGCTGCTGAGCCCTGGCGCCTAAGCAGCATCCATTTTGGAAGCAGTGAGCTTGTGGAGAGTGACTTAATGAGGGAGGGGTGACAGTGGCTCTGAGAGCCAAGAAGGGACAGATTGATGCTGTGCTCAGAAATCAAGCCCTTAGACCGCCCTGTGGGGTTTGGTGGAGGTTCCCTCCTTATTGTCACTGTCATGTAGCATGGCCGAGTCTCGGGGCTTCCTAGGGAGTGTGTGACTTGGAGCTCCAGGTGGGCCAACGGCCCTGGTACTCGGAGAGGCTTCCCCTGGGAAAGGGCAGGCCACCCCAAGTCAGAAGAGGAGACGGCTCCAAAGGAGAGTCAGTTACAGAAGAAAAGGAATTTGGAAAATGGTGAAAAACAGTCAAAACACCGTGCCCAGGGAATCTGTGCAAATGGGAAGTGTGCAAGTGAAAAAACGAGGAAGGCGGGTCAGAATGAAGGGAGGAAGGAAGAAGACAGGGAGGAACGTGTGGCTAAGGGCTGCTTACACAGCATCCCAGGTGCCAGGTGAAGCCCTGCATGTCCATTAACTGACCCCATCCAACCGGCGAGACCACAGGCTATTATCCCACCTCACAGATGAGGAAACTGAGACCCAGAGAGGTAAGGCGACTTAGCAGAATAGAGCTGGCGACGCAGCCGGGCCAGCCGGTCCTGAGCCTGCCAATGAGGCCTGCGCCATGTCTGGGATGGGTGGCCGTGAGGGGGTGGGAGCGTCCCCCCGGGCCCTCTGACCACGCCCCCCCATGCCCCCCACAGGAAGTGCGAGCGCACCACGTGCCACGACTTCGTGGAGTGCCAGAACTCGCCGGCGCGCATCACGTACTACCAGCTCAACTTCCAGACGGGCCTCCTGGTGCCGGCGCACATCTTCCGCATCAGCCCAGTGCCCGTCTTCGCGGGCGACACCATCTCCCTGACCATCACCAAGGGCAACGAGGAGGGCTACTTCGGCACGCGGCCGCTCAATGCCTACACGGGCGTGGTCTACCTGCAGCGGCTGGTGCGCGAGCCCCGGGACTTCGCCCTGGACGTGGAGATGAAGCTCTGGCGACAGGGCTCCGTCACCACCTTCCTGGCCAAGATGCACATCTTCTTTACCACCTTCGCGCTGTGAGGCGCACACGCCTGCCCGAGCGCCCTGCGATGCCCGAGCGCCCTGCGATTCCCGCGCGCGGAACCTCGGGATCCCTGCGCGGAACCGCGGGATCCCTCCGCGGAACCCCGGGATCCCTCCGCGGTGTCCCCGCGCCAACCTCTGGGCCACCTGCCGGCGCTCGCCGTTCTGCGGTCGCTGAACGCTGCATATGTGGGGCTGGGTTATGGTGGTGGGTTTTACTATAACTCTGTAAATTAACTTAATTTTGTTGACCCGTTTCCTCCTGGATTCCCGGGCTTCTCCTGTGCCCCGCCCCATGGGAGGGAGCTTGGCAACAGGAAGTATGCTTAGACTTTGAGGGCAGTTCAAGGTCACAGTAGGTGCTCCATGGGTGGACTCAGAGGGCCGAAGACTGGAAACCCAGCGACCACGTTGGGGTGTTTGGACTTAACTGAGTGGCCTGTCCCCAAAGCTGATATTCTATTTCATATTCCACTGTGATTAGCTCTTTACTTAAAAAACCCATTTTAAGTGGTTTTTTTTTAATTATAAAAGTAGTATGCACACATTGCAAAAAATATATTCAAATAGTACCAAAGGGTTATAAAGTAAAAAAATGAAAAAAGAAAAAACCCTTATTTCGTAAAGTGTTTGTGTTAGATGATGGTATCTGCATGTCTTAGGCGGGTTTGTTGATCAAGATGGTCCTTGATGTCTTATTCAAGGAATTAGCCCCCAGCTGGGAGTTCTCTTGGGGGTGAAGGGATCACAGTGTAAACGGTGCTAGCTTTGGGATCTTTTCCTCATATTTTACTACAACTTTGCCTCCTCCTCCTTCCCCAGAGGTGGCCCCCCGCAGGTTTGTCACTCTGGATTTCATCCGGAGACTGCAGTCCTGGTCCTGGTCACTGGGCTCTGAAAACATCAGGTCAGACAGAGGACTCGGACAGGCCCCCGAAGGCTGAGAGAATTCATCTTTCCTTCGCTGCACCGTGTAGGTTTCTGGGGCTTTGAGGCTGCAGCAGACCAGGAGGGCTGAGAAGGCGCGGGCACCAGGGCCCCAGTCTGAGCCCCCCACACATGCACGCTGCCGCTCACCTTGGCCAGTGGATTTCTGATGCAGGCACTGTGTGACCCTGGGGGTCTTGAACTGAATGTGGTGGGCAGCAGCCGCCAGTGAAAAGCCCGGCTAGAACGGACAGTCTCACAGCACTCCGCACCTGGGGGGGGGGGGGGGACATGTGTTAGGACACAGTGGGTGTGAACGTGCGCGTGTGCCACCAGCTCTGGCGGGTGGTGCTGGGACACGGAGCACAGCGGGCCCCAGGGGGACGGTGGTGAACCGGGAGCGCATACCCTGGGAGGAGGAGGCAGGACACAGCTCCAGCCGTCCCGCCTTCTGGAAACCCACACCCACATGGCGGGATGTTCTCATTCTTCAGACAAGCTCCCAGACTACATTTTGATGTAAAATCTTCCAATTTAAGATGTGGTGATTATTTAAAACTTTTTAGCAGCAGGAACAAGCCAGCCCTGGAGCTTGCTGCTGTAAGCCTCCCCTGGAGGCCTCTCTTTCTTGTGGCCTTTTCTCTCCTCCCTGCCCCTCCCTGGCTCCGTCCCCAAGGCCGTGTAGCAGGAGCCAGGATTTCCTTCTAGCAGCCTTGCCTGTCTCTCTTCCTTCTGTCTCCCTGGTTGTGGGGAAAACCGGAGCTAGCAATGACGTCAGGCATTGGCGCTCACCAGGCGGGGACCGGTGGGGACCGGGCCTCCAGTCTACAGGCAGGTTAGGGACGCCAGCAGGGGACGCGGCTGTACCTGGCTGGCGGCAGCTGGCCCTGGCCTACACAGGCTCGGCTTCTTCCTCCAGCTCAGGGGTTTCTCCCTGTGGGACCTTGAGTGAGTGACATCAGCTCCCTGGATTTCATTTGCCTCATCAGTGGACGGGGGTGCCCACAATTTTTCCCTCACAGGGCCGCTATGCCACTAGAATGAGCAACACATACAGCATCCAGCTTGGTGCCGGGAGGCTCTTGGAAAACGAGTTTTCCTTCTGACTTCAGAGGTCCTCAGGTTCGGTGATTCTAGAGTTCCATGTCTACAAGGAGTTTGGCAAGCCACAGTTTGAGGGAATAGTCCCTACAAGACTGCCCTCACTCCGGACGCCAGACACAAACGTGGGGGTCCCCACGACCACCCTCAGGTTTGTTAACTGAACAACTCAGGGAAGCGCCAAATTTAGGATGACAGTTCTGTTAGGATAAAAACATACAAACTGAAATCATCCAAGGGGAATGGTGCATAGGGCAGAAAGGAGGGGTGCGTGTCCCCAGGATGTGTCCCTTTCCTGGTGTGATGGGTGACAGTTCACGCAAAGTGTGGCCAACCAGGAAGCCTTCAGTATCCAGCACTTTCATTCGAGCTTGCTCATACTGCAGCATGACTGACCTATGGTGTCCAGTCCCTCCTGCAGGTCCGAGTTGATATGGCATGTCCCAAAGCCCCTCTCCTCAGTCACATTATTAAACTGTCCACTGCCCCACATCCCCAGGCAAAGCCAGTCCTGTCAGGACCTTCCAAGGGCCTAGAGCTCACCTCCCTTAGTTGAGGGCAAAGGCCAGCTCTGCCTTTAGGTACTAAAGCTGAATTCCAGGCCCCTGGCCCCTGGCCTAGGCTTTCCGATAGTGGAGTGATCATAATTTGGGCACCTGTATTTAGCATTACTTGCTTCACCTCCTGATCTGCTCCTTTGTGTACCTTATGATAAACTTGGGCAGAACTATTTAGCATAGAAATGAGCTAGTGGTTAGCCAAATCCTGTTCTTTCTCAGGCTGGCTGTTTTCCAGCAGTATTGGCATCCTGAGGAGGCTGGAACTCAGTGTTGCAACTTACTCAAGGCCATGGCCATCAGTGTCAGCATGGAAACCCACCCACAATGGCCGCAGCAGGTGGGTGTCACCTGGAGAATAAGACTTGGTCCCACGCTGTCATTAGCACCTCGTCCAGCCCATTGTCTCTTGTATGACTAAATGTCTCCTGAGGTGGCCCGCTCAGGTTTGCACCTTCCATTCAACCTTGTCAGGTTCCAAAGGCAGGGGAGGGCCTGGCTTCCCCCCATCTGGTATCATCGAGCTAAGAGACCATATCATCTCTTCCTCCAAGCCTCTCCCAAGATACTAATGTAATGCCAGGTAAATAGAATATCAGGTTTGTCTCATTGCATAACCCACTCATTTCTTCACCCTCAGCTACAACTCCCTTTCTCTCGGTCTGTACTCCAGTTCTTCCACCTTTGGAAGGGACGTTAGCTTCAGCCACTGTGCCCGCCTACACCGCCGGTGCACGTCCGATCAACTGGCTGCAAACTCTGAGATCCCATGACCACCCTCAGATTCGGTAATTCTCTAGACTCACAGAACTGAAGAAGGTGTCTTACTTATTTTTACAGTTATTATAGAAAAGGATACAGATCAAAATCAGCCAAGGGAAGAGACATGTAGGGCAGAATCCAGGAGGGTCCAAATGTGGTTTCCAGTTACACTCTCACCGTGCAGTCCCGGATGGCATTACATCCTCCCAGTCGCGATGTGTGATAATCCCCACGGAGGATCACCCAACGAGGAGGCTCACCTGCACCTTTGGAGTCCAGAGTCTGTAGTGGAGCTGGTTGGTGGTTGGGGTGCACACGGTGCCTGGCCCGAGGTGGCAGCACTGTCGCTAACGATTTCACCTGGAGCAGGTTGCCCCAGCGGAGCAGATGCTACAGCAGAGGTGGTGAGGCACGCATTTGAAAAATACGAGGGACCAATGCTTAACAAAGACACTGAAGTGCATGGTTACTGCTAAGTTGCGCTGACTTGCAGAGGGACAATGAGAACTCTGGGGTTGTTAACAGGTAGTGGCTGAGGGCGAGGCAGAGCCCTTCAGTGGCAGCTTACAGAGGCACCTGTCTCCTGCAGGGGAAAGGCAGAAACGCCTGAGGGGCAGGCCAAAGACCTGCTTGACTGTGGGAGTCACGGAGCTCCAGCGACATTCGCGGCTCAGCCAGGGTCGGTCATGGGAGCTTAAGGGCCCCAGGGTGAGACACCTGAGACCATGAAAATGGAGGGGAACATCTGGAGACACAGAGGAGGCTTGCCACTACCCTGCAGGGCCCCAGGTGCCCCTTGGGTGCTGCTCAAGCCTCCTCTCCTGGCTGCCAGGCCGATAACTAGGGTTAAAGCCCAGCATAAGCTGGCGAGAGGTGTGCTGGGCTTGATAAAGAAGGAAAGAGACTCTACACCCAAGAATTGCAGAAATGATCTGGCAGGTGATGACGAGAGCCAGGGGAGCTCCCTGAGATGGATTTTGAGGGTGGTGGAGCAGCAGAGCCGGAATGTAAGTCTGCATAAACATGACTTCACTGACTCGGGGGCACTTTTCTGGGGACACGGGGTTTAACACCTAGGCAAGGAACCCAGGGGAAAGGGCCTGCTCACTGACAAAGTGGCGCTTCGTGGCCTGGACACAAATGATGGCTGATTCTAAGTTGTCCCAGAAGCTGCCAGCTTGGAGCGGGGCTGGAGCGGGAGAGGGATCTGCAGCGGGTGTAGGTTGCGATGCAGGCAGCCTTGCTACTTGGGCCAGACACACTCACCCCTGAAGGGGAGCTCATGGCAAACCCTGGGGAGGGGGGATTCGCAGTGTGGGCCCCTGGGGTTCTAGAGCAAGACCATGCCATCCATTGCTTGAGAAACGGCATGTGGTGTGTTCCTGGGCCCTCGTGGAGACCACACACAACCACAGGCGCCATGTGGCTGTGCATCTGCAGCCACCCTCTCCAAGCTGCATCTGCCAGACCCCCCAAGTCCTAGAGTTGGACGAGTCCATCAAGGTCCATCGTAAGATGGAAACAGGTCCAGGATCCAGCCTGAGCAGGACCGGAGGCATGAGGGGCCTTCATGAGCAGGTGGTGCACACTCCTGTGTCGCCCAGGGCTGTTGTACCAAGCCTGTCCCCTTTTGCCAGGTGGAGGTTTCTCGAGAACCAGCTGGAAGAGGAAGACGATGCCAGAGCTTGGTTAGTGAAGGGTCAGCTCTGTACAGGTGCAGGTTGGAAATGAATGGCACCTGTGTGACAGCCACATCCAGAAGTGACCTTGAAAGACAGTGGAGAGGGGACATCTCAGTGGGTGGTGCTGTGGGCAGTGAGCCCGTCATCCACTTTGTGTGGAAGGAGGCGTGGCTTGAGGTGGGACTGTAGAGGGAGTGGCCATTGACGGGCCATCAGGCCTGGAGCCGCTGCCCCCATGTCGCTGCAGGCGACAGCTGAGACCAAAGCCAGCACTGTTAAAGGTGACAAACGTCCTGATGGCAGTGCTTGGGCCCCGAGCCCCGCCAGGCCTGCGGTCACAGTGGCCTTTGAATTTTCTGTTACTACTTTCTTTTCTGTGTAAGCTAGTTTGGTTGAGTTTTCTGTCAAATGCAACAGGACAACCCAACAGGATGCAGTAAAAAGTGGGGAAGGGTGTGCCAGGGGAAGGGAAAAGCACGTGCAAAGCTCCCGGGATGGGGATGAAGGCTGACGCACCCGGAGACTTGGTGAGGAGTGCGGGGTGTGACTGGAGCGGGCAGGGAGGCCTTGGATAGGACCCTGATCTAACCTTTCGGCAGTGGGGAGCTGCTGCAGTGTGGCGGGGCGGGGACAGGGGCACTGTTGTGTCTTACAGACGTCCCTCTGGCTGCAGTCTGGAGAACAGATCACAGGGGGTGAAGGCAGGTCCCTACAGGGTTGACCCCTCGGGGGATATCAGCACCTTGTTGGGTTAGGACCCTTGGACCTGGTCTTATCACTCCAGCCCTACCTCCTGTCCAGGCCCCTCTCTTCCTTATCTCGGGGACAAGCCAATGACTCACTCATCAGACTGGACAAGCCTGCTGGAACTATCTTAACCCAAACTGGTGACATTCACGCTAATGTTTATGCGTTCTGCCCTTCTGCGTGCACTCTGCTCTCCAGACCCTGGGGATGGGCAGCAGTTCATGGCCGTGTGTCAGGTGGAGCCCAAGCACCGTGCACACACACACACACACACACACACACACACACACGTGCGTGTGCACTTAGTTCCACATCTTCCAGCAGGCCCCAGCCTGCCTGCTGGTGTCCCTGCTGAGGCTTCCTGGTGCCTCTGGGGCCCAGCTTGGTGGGCCTGCCCTCTCCAGGCAGAGTCGACTAGAGGCAGGGCCCCTGCACTGGCAGGGTGGGGGGTGTCTGTGCCAGTGCACACCATCACAGCGCTCAGGCCTCCCTCTTGGGACCCACAAGGGATGGCCAGTGTGTCGATGCACAGCAGGTCATGCAGGGAGCGCCCGGGGCCGCTGGCCTTTCTGTTGCATCGGTTTCCAGACCTTGGGGCGGAAGGCTGGCAGTCACCCCCACAACTGTCCCTGGGGTCTGGGCCAGCATCTCCGTCCTGCTCCCCCAGGCCTCCCTCTGGACACTTGGTTGTGTATCTCTGTGTTAGGAGGAGCTTTAGAAAATGGGTACTATGACTGCGTGTGTATGTAGTTTTTTTTTTTAAGAATACTTTATTTATTTATTTGACAGGGAGAGAGCACAAGTAGGCAGAGCAGCAGGCAGAGGGAGAGGGAGAAGCAGGCTCTCCGCTGAGCAAGGAGCCTGATGTGGGGCTCGATCCCGGGACCTGAGCCAAAGGCAGACGCTTAACCGACTGAGCCACCCAGGCGCCTTGTATGTAGTTTTTAAATAAGGGTTCTACTTTAGAATAGTTTTAGATATGTAGGAAAAGTGCAAAGATAGAGAATTCCCGCACCCCCCCACCCTGTTTTCTCTGTTGTTAGCCCCTTACACTATTCTCCGCATTCATCACGATGACTAACCCAATACTGATACACTATTATTCACTAAAGTCCACCGCTCATTCAGATTTCCTTGCGTCCGTGTCCTTCTTCGTCCATGGACACCACCCAGGACACCCTGTTACCACTAGTCATGGCTCCTCTGGGCCTTGATAGCTTGTCAGACTTTGTCTGTGACATTGACTGTTTGAGGAGTGTTGGTCCTGTGCATTGTAAGCTGCCCCCTCCTGGAACTCGTCTGGTGTCTTCCTCATGATTAGACTGGGATCCTGGTCTGGGCGGGGGGAGGACCCCAGAGATGTCGCACCGTATCAAGGTTGCAAGCTGTCAGTGTGACAAATCACTGCTGGTGTTGACCTTGACCACCTAGCTGAGGTTTCTCTCTCGGCGGGCTTTCTCGGATTGTAACCCTAACTCCTTTTCCTTCTTCCCCGACTGCCTTCCTTTGTGCTCCTACTTTAATTCTTCAACGGTCCCGTGTTACAGTGGTCATTCAGTTTCTTCATTGCTTTGCCCCTGGTACTTTTTAAACTGTTACCATGGTTGCTATGTGGGTCTGGTCTGTTGCTACAGAGTCCTCCGGGGGTGCCCCCCACAATTTACCCCATGATGATGCCCAGGCTGCCCCCAGGTACCAACCCCCCAGACCCTGCCATGGGGAGCGTCCATGTCCTCGTGCGTTTGGGGCCTGTTTCAGGACTTCTCTGGACATGAAACCAGGAGCAAACTGCAGGTCATGGGGTGTCTGTACCCCTATTCTGTGACATTTTGTTAGGCTGCCCTCCAGAAAGACAGCATGTCAGCCTCCTGTAACCTCTGTCCCCGTAGATGACACAAGCCACACTGGGGGACAAGCAGTGCCGTTGCCCCTGTGCAGGTGGGGGTCTGAGCACCCCACTGGGCACCCGAGGCTTGCCTTATCCAAGTCACCGAGCTACACCACAAGCCAGGGCCCCACCCAGCGAGCCGAGGACCCCTGTGCTCCATCACTTTGTTGGCACAATATTTGGAAAAGTTTTGAGCCAACACTTCACATCAACTTATGGTTTCCCAAGGAAAAGTGGTTCTTTTAAAATATTTTGATTTGGTAGCCCCTGTGGTCCCTTAAAATCTCATGGCATCTGAAAAACAGACCCTGCAGAGCACTTTTCTCAGAGGAAGAGCCGTCCTGCAATGGGCCAGGCAGCCCAGCTGGAGGTGGTAAGTGCCCCATCACAGGAGGTATGCAAGGTGGGCCAGAAAGGCCAGGACATGGGATGGAGCCCTTGAAGTTCTGTCTTGTCCAGATTCCATGGTTTTGTAAGACACATGTTCTCCCCTTCCGCCGCTCTGCAGCCAGGGCTACGGAGGCGGTGCCTTCCTTATTTTTTGGCCGCGTTGGGGCAGATCTGTGGGGCAGTGGTGCCCCCTTGTGGCTGCAGTCCCAGCCTAAGCTAAGCCCCCACCAATGGCGAGGGATGGATTCGGACAGGTGGGTATGAGGGCAAGGTGTTGTTTTAATTTCAAGTTCTTATTTAAATTCTAGTTAGTTAACATATAGTGTAATATTAGTTTCAGGAGTAGAATTTAGTGATTCATCACTTATATAACACCCGGTGCTCATCACAAGTGCCCTCCTTAATCCCCATCACACATCTAACCCATTCCCCACCCATCTCCCCTCCATCTGCCTTCAAAGCGTCCTCTATCGTTAAGAGTCCCTTATGGTCTGCTTCTCTCTCTCTTTTTCCCTCCTCTATGTTCATCTGTTTTGTTTCTTAAATTCCACATAGGAGTGAAGTCATTTGTCTTTCTGTGACTTATTTCGCTTAGCATAATACACTCTAGCTCCATCCATGTCATTGTATATGGCAAGATTTCATTCTTTTTGATGGCTGAGTAATATTATATATATAATATATACACCCCACATCTTCTTTATATATTCATCAGCCAGTGGACATCTGGACTCTTTCCATAGTTTGGCTATTGTCAATAATGCTGCTATAAACATCGGGGTGTCTGTGCCCCTTTGAATCAGTTTTTCGTGTCCTTTGGGTAAATACCTAGTAGTGCAATTGCTGGGTCATAGGGTTGTTCTATTTTTAACTTTTTGAGGAATTTCCATACTGTTTTCCACAGTGGCTGCACCAATTTGCATTCCCACCAACAGTGTAAGAGGGTTCCCCTTTCTCCTTGTTAACATCCATTAGCAACAACATCTGGTGTTAATTTTAGCCGTTCCGACAGGTGTGAGGCGGTATCATCCTGGTTTGATCTGTATTTGAGCGAGAGGTGTTTTTGATGGTAAGGAGGACCATGGCGCCTCATGGGGCACACAGAGGCCCTGCTCATGAGCCGTTGTGGCTGAAGGGAAGGGGGTACTAGGAGCAGAGGCTTGAAGTCTGGGGGAGGTTGGATGGGAAGAGCATTGCATGCTGAATGAGGGGATGTGGCCTGGATGGTGCCCTGACTTTGGCAGAGTGGCCAACCCTCCCTTGAACAGCAGGTGTGTCCCCCGCAAGCCTGTGGTCTCCCTGGGGTCTGCTCCGTTGCCCCACCTGTGGGACCACGAATTCTCACCCATAAGGATCTTCCTGGCAAATGGACTTACTGACCTGGCCTGACCTGTGCTGCCACGTGACCACCATTGGTGGCCAGCTGCTTTAATGGTGGTGGAACTGCCGGCCAAGCTTACCACCCAGATTACCGACATGCCTTGGTTCCACCAGCGTCTACCTGGCAGCACCTGCCAGGTTTCAGCCTCTGTGCTTGGGGGCCCCTCATTGCTAAAATTTCACTCCACCCCTCTCCAACTAGAAGGGCAGGCTTCTGTTCCTGTTTTACAGAAGTGGGAACTGAGGCTTAGAGCCCGTGACTCCTAAGGTCACATAGAGATTCACACCCAGGTGTACCTGACTGCAAAAGCTCAGTGCTCGGGAGAATAAAACAAGTGACAGGCTGGGAGAAAATATTTGCTAAAGACATCACTGATGACAGACTGCTATCCAGAAAACACAAAGAACTCTTAAAACATAATGAGAAAATGAATGATCTGATTTAAAAATGGGCAAAGACCTCAACAGACACCTTATCAAAGAAGATATATGGGTGACAAGTATGTGAAGAGATGTTCAACATCATACATTATTAGGGAATTGTACATTAAAATAAGACACCACTTCACACCTAGTATGATGGCCAAAATCTAGAACACTGACAATACCAAATGCTGCTGAGGATGCAGAACAATGGGAACTCCCACTCATTGCTGGAGGGAATGCAAAATGGTATAGCAACTTTGGAAGACAGGTTGGCAATTTCTTACAATACTAAACACGCTCTTACCATACAATCCAGCAGTCACACTCCTTGGTATTTACCCCAAGGAATTGGAAATATATATCCACACAGAAACCTGCACAGGGATGTTTCTATCAGCTTTATTCACAATTGCCCCAAATTGGAAGCAACCAAGATGTCCTTCGGTAGGTGAATGGGTACGTAAACTAATCCATCCAGACAATGGACTTGTTTAGTGCTAGGAAGTGAGCAACCTAGCCATAAAAGACATGGAGGAACCTAAAATGCCTATTATTAAGTGAAAGGAACCAGTCTGAAAAGGCCACATAGTGTGTGATTCCAACTATATGACATTCTGGAAAAGGCAAAACTATGCAGACATAAAAGATCAGTGGTTGCCAGGCGTTGGAAGGATGGAGGGATGGGGAGGTGGGGCCCAGAGGATTTTTAGGGTAGTGAAACTACTTATAATGGTGACACATGTCATTATATATTTTTTCAAAACCCATAGCATGTATACCACCTAGGGTGGACTGCCAGGTGAACTGTGGACTTTGGGAGATGATGATGTGTCCATGTAGTTCATGAATGGGTGTTGATAGTAGGGGAGACTGTGCGTGTGTAAGGGTAGGGAACTCTGCACTTTCTACCCAATACCACTGTGAGTCCACAACTGGTCTGAGGGTGCCTGGGTGGCTCAGTTGGTTAAGCATCGGACTCCTGATATCGGCTCAGGTCATGATGTAAGGTTTGTGAGATGGAGCCCTGTGTCAGGCTCCATGCCCAGTGCCCTCTCCCTCTGCCCCTCTCCCCCCCCAAAAAAACCACTCTGAAAAACAGTCTATTAAAAATAAACAAATAAAAAACCATTGCATTGCCCTACCCAGGCTCCAGAAGCTCACAGTCCGGTGGGGAGCTGGACATAGAAAGAGGTACAACCATTTGGACAGTCACTGTCCAATGAATGAGGAGGAAGCCATAGGGGGCTGTGGACTCTTAGAAGGGCTATTACGCTGGCATCAGAGAAGGCTTCCTGGAGCACGTGTTGCCTCCAGTGGGTTTTGCCCTTCCAGCAAATTACCCAGGTAGAGAAGCAGGGTGGGCATTCCAGGGAGGGAACCAGCTTGCACCGAAGTGCAAGGTACTGGGGGGAGCAGCGGAAGTTCTCAGGTGCAGAGTGGGGATGCGCCCGAGCAGAGTTAAGTCGCAAGAGGCGGGCCAGTGGACCCTGGGCGCCACTCCTTAGAGCCTCCCGGATCCGGCTCAGGTTGAAGCCAGGTTGAAGCGAGGTGTGGGCTCGCGGAGGCTGCTGCCGGCTAAGGGTGTATGCGGCGACGCCTGGCGGTGGCGAGGGGCACTGCAGGCGGCCGCGCAGGCGCCGACCAGGGAGCTTCTGCGCTGGCCTGGGCCGGGTGGGGCTCCGCATCCCGGGGCAGAAATCAGGGGTTCTGTGACTAGGGATGCACAAAAACGACATCTTTTGCCTGTCACTAACCTCTAGTGGAACTGTAGTGTTTCCTTTCATTATTCACACGGACAACAAACCACGGGAGCTTTAGCTGTGTTCACGCTACATTTCAGATATCTCACAATATCATTTCCGCTCATTGGTACTTTGAAATTATTGTGGGCGTTCGACCTGCCACCAGACCGTGTTATTCATCGTATTAAGACAGAAGCCCGCACAGTGCCATCGTACCAATTTCTTTTTTTTTTTTTAAAGATTTTATTTATTTATTTCAGAGAGAGAGAGAATGAGAGACAGAAAGCACGAGGGGGAAGGGGGTCAGAGGGAGAAGCAGACTCCCCGCCGAGCAGGGAGCCCGATGTGGGACTCGATCCCGGGACTCCAGGATCATGACCTGAGCCGAAGGCAGTCGCTTAACCAACTGAGCCACCCAGGCGCCCCCAATTTCTTTTTAGTATTTGGATAACTGTAATTTCAGTGTCATTGGCATTTAAAAACTCACCCAGACTGCCAGAGAGGTTTCTGGCATGCAAACGCACACAAATGTGTGCATGCACATACATAAACGTGCATATAGGTACACACGAACACGTGTACACATGCGCCCACAAACGTGCATGTGAACACACAAACACATGTGCATGCAATATGCATGTGTGCACACACACTTGGTGGAGGGACCCTCTGAAGAAGAAAGTTGACTGCAGTGAGTGCCCAGCGTGAAGTGGCTGTCCATATAATTTATCATCTAGATCTGTCCACCTGAGTGAGAAAGAGGCACCACTAATAGGCTGGGACGGCAGGTGTCCACGGACTCTCGCCAGCACACCAGCTCAAGGGCTACCCTACATCTGGGGCCTACAGGGCGTCCGTGGTTGTGTCTGTATTGTGTCTCTGTGGGCTGGTGGGCGTGAGTGTGCATCTCGGGGGGGCACCCTGGTGGGCGTGAGTGTGCATCTCGGGGTGGGGCACCGCTGTGCTGATGGCGGGGGTGGGAGTGTGTGAATGGGGCATTCTGATCTCTGGTGCCTGCCAGACCTACAGCCCGGCCTACTGCCCCTGTTCAGCCTGGCCATTCTGGCCCCCAGAGGAGACCTTGCCCAGGTGCTCCCAGGGGAGCCAGGGGTCTGGGGGGCGGGCCTGCCCCGCCTCCTCTGAGAGGGAAAGGGCGGCCCTACACGTGTAGCCTTCTTGCCTCACCAAACTCATCCTCTTTTCTATGACCACTCCCATTTTACAGATGTGGAAACTGAGGCCCAAGGAGGTAGAATATTTTGCCCAGGGCCACGTAGGCTGTCCAGCCGTGGATGATGGAGGGGTAGGATGCCTGGGTCTTTCTGGGCCTTAGTAGTTTCACCTGCCATGTCAGGAGGTGACAGGAAGATGTCTGAGGCTGACCTAGCAGAGGAGACCCTCAACTTCCGTCTCTCCCACCATGACTCCCCATTCCCCACGGCACAGGTCCAAGTTCCCCAGTCCTGCATTGTGGACCCTGGCCTCTCTGGCCTCATCACCCATCACTCTCCGTCCGTTCCCTGTGCTCCAGCTACCCCAGCTGCTAGTCCTTTCCAAGCCCCTCCAAGCACCTTCACACCCCCATGCGTCTGCTATTCTGTTTCCTATGCTGGGAGTGCCTGGCAAACTCCTGCTCATCCTGTGGTGCCCCATTCTGATCGCTCACACAGAGCTGGCACCTCCTTGCTGTGACCCCCACTGCCTTCACACACCTTTGTAGGGTAGCCTGTAAATCTCGGGATTTACGCAGATAGCATCACTCTGCATCTCCAGCGCTTAGCACCAGGGGCAGCATGAAGTAGGCACTAATAAATGTTTGTTGAGTGAATGAACAAACTTGTTTGTGCACTGCCCCCTGTCCCCCGCCCCCACCATGAACTGCTTGAGAAAAAGGCTGGGGCCTTTCCAGCTATTCAGGTGGAAATCCGAGTTTGTCCAACTGTCCAGGCCGAAAGGAGGAGCAGGTGGTGACGGCAACAGTCAGGGTGCAGGGTCCTAGGCTGGGGCTTGTCTGTGAGTTGCGCTGCCCCCCAGTACCTGAAGCATCTGCCCTAGGTTCCTCTCTGCAAGCACCTTGGGAAGGGACTGCTTTGCCATTGCTTCCACATAGGCCCCTGAGGATCCCCAGTGGGGCCAAGCCCTCGGTGGCTCTCTCCCTCTGCCCTCAAAGGTCAGTGCTGGGCTAGGCATCAGCCTCTCCTCTGTCCCTGTATCGGGTCGGAAGCGCAAGGCTGGTCTGGCCTGACCAGGGCCAAGCTTTATGAGCTCGTCCTCCCCACCCCAGCCACTCTGACCCTGTGAAACACGCCAGGAAGGGTGGGGACAGGAAGGGGACAGCGGGTCTCTGAGCCTGCCCCGGGGCGCTGTCATCCGTGTCAGGATTTATGCCTTGATGTTCCCACCCCAGGAGCTGGTCACCAGGCCAACGCCTTTGGGCTGGTGCTGAGCCATCCCTGCAGGGGACCTGGCAGGGCCCGAGGACCGAGAGCCGGCCAGGAGGGGGGCAGAGGTGCAGAGGTGTCCTGAGACAACAGCCCCCTGCAGATTGGTCCCCAAGTGAACACGTCACCCTGTCACCTGTGGGGTGAGAACTGGCCGGGCACGCCCACTCGCCAGCCATGGGTGGGGCCTGAGGCCAGCCCAGCCTTCGTCCAGTGGAGGGACATTGGCTAGGACATACTGCCTCCGCGGGCCTCAGTTTTCTCAAGTGTAAATGGCGTAATGGAGCAGACGTCCGCGGGGCCCCTCCGGCAGTGTTATGTTGTGCCACCTGCAGGGGGCATCACTTGTTTCTGTCTGCCTGGGCGGGCCCTTCCCTTCTTGTCCTGCCAGCCACCTCCACACTCTGTTTGCTTTGGGGGAGCTCCCCTCCCCCACCCCCACGTTCTTAGCCGGACTGTCTCCCCGCACACCTTCC
This sequence comes from Callorhinus ursinus, assembly GCF_003265705.2. Taxonomy (NCBI): domain Eukaryota; kingdom Metazoa; phylum Chordata; class Mammalia; order Carnivora; family Otariidae; genus Callorhinus; species Callorhinus ursinus. The sequence continues at coordinate 43,980,875 of NW_027397077.1, read as the reverse complement.
TACCTGTCCTTCCAGGCACTGGGAGTCGAAGACGGAGCCTCCTCAGCAGACCTCCTCAGGAGTGAGTGGCAGCTCAGTTGGGCAAGAAGTAAGGGGAGAGGCGGTTTTAGGGGTTTTGCTCGTCTCAAACTGAGTCCCAGAAGTCAGAGTGGGAAGGACAGGGGTGGCGGAGGGACAGGCAGACCTGAGTTGGATCTGGGATGCGGGGGAGGTGGCACCATGGGTCACCTAGTTGCTCATTTAGAAGGCTGGAGTAGCCGGACTCCTCTCTCTCACCCCCCAACATCCCAACCATCAGTGAGTCTGGCTTGCTGGACCCTCAGAACATTCTAGAACCCAACCTCTTCTCTAGCATCTACTTCTCACTAACCCCCCCACATCCAACCATAGGCAATCCCTTCATAATCAGCCCTCAGAACACTTCAGAACCCAACCATGTCCCCTGCCTCTGCTGCCACCAGCCTGGCTCCAGCCACCATGTCTCACCGGGAACATTGTGATTGCCTCCTCCCTTACCCATACGCCTCCTGTCCTCACCTTTCTCCTCAAAGCTGCCTGAACATTTATTGTAAATAACTTGCCTGTTCTCAGTTCTTCCCATCCTCCATGGTTTCCCACCACACCCAGGATAAATTTAAATTCCTTACTGTGGTCTGTAAGACCTCTGAGTTTCGGCCCCTGCTCACCTCTCTGATCTCCTCTCCTTCCCTCTTTCCACATCCACAGTGGTGTTCCTCACTGTTCTTGAGCTTACAGTGTTCCCACCTCAGGGCCTTTGCACTTACTGTTCCCTCTGTCTGGAACATTGTTTCCCGGGTCTTCATAAGACTCCTGCCCTCCTTTTATCAGGTCTTTTCTCAGCTGTCACCTCCTCAGGGAGGTCCTCCCTGACTTCATATCTACAATATGTTCCCCCACCACCTATCATCCCTCATCTCCTTACCCTTTTATAATTTCTTCAAAGCATGTTCACTGATGTTGTTTTATGTATTTAGTTGAATGATTATTATCTGGGGCTCGCTGGTGGACAGACTTGGTGGTGTGGTGAGTCCTGGGATGGGGAAGACACAGCAGTCTGCGGGGGACTCAGAACAAGTTCCTGCCTCAGTGTCCCCCAGAGGCCTGGGCTCTCCCTCCTCAGCAGCCTGCTAACGAGATGTGGGTAATTCAGAGTCCTCGCTTTGTCCTGGAAGAGAGGTTGCCATGGAAACAGAGGCGCTAGGCTCCAGCAGAGGGAGCATTAACCTCCCTTTGTTAGATCCGGGGAGGACTGCATTCTGGGGGCCACCGCACCTGCTGTCGGGCTTTGGGAAAGAACGCAGCCTGCGCTCTGAGCTTGTTGCGGGGTCAGTGGCCCAGACTGGGGACCTCCAGTCTGGCCATCCTTCTTACCCTTGAGCCTGCGTGTTGTCTCGTCGGTGAGGCAGATGCTGAAAAGGCCGGGTTAAAGGACAGAGTTCACTGCAGAGTGGTGGAGGCTCAGGCGCGCAGAAACCCGGGGCATCTGGATCCCCCGCATGTCCGCGCCCCACTATGTTTAGCTGTTCCACGCCCCGCCCTTCTCTATGCCCGTAGCACTGGCTTTTCCATCTGCACACAATTCTGCTTTAAGAAAACCGATGCGGAGCCCACCTCCCTGCTCCCGTGCCCACTGGGGCATAATGTGGGCTCCGCTGGGGTGGGCCACTGGCCACAGTGACAGCTGTCAGCGTGGTTGCAACCGAGGACATCCCCTGGGCTCCAGTTGTCCCCTCGGGCGCTTCAGGAAGGGAGGGCCCGCCTGTTGGGCACAACTGGGTGGTGGGGAGGTTGAACCCCTGCCCGTGCCTCCCCAGGACAGAGCTGCAGCCGGAAGGTCCGTGACCTTCGGGCTCAGGGGTGTGGTCGCTCTCTTCCGGTCCGCCTGGCTGCTGCCCAGGCCTGGAGGGGGGGGGCGGGGAAGGGGGAGAGGGCAGGAAGCCCAGGCCTCTCTTGAAGGGTCAGTCCCCCTCCAGCAGGTGGTGAGGCCCAGCCCTCCAGGGAGCCGCTCCCGCCCGCCAGCTGCCCCGGCCCTGAGCGGCTCCCAGCCGGGCCTTGGGCGCCTCTTCCCTTCCCGGGGCGTGCCCCTACCCCGCCACCGCCCAGGGCATCCCGGCTCCCTGCTCGCCGCTCCCGCAGGAAGGGCCGCTGGCGTCCAAGGCCAGAGCCGGGCGCCGCGGCAGCCGGACGCCGCCAGGGGGCGCTGCGGCGCCGTGGGACGCGTGTGCCCCGAGCCCAGGCCCTGTGCGTGGCGGGCCTGGCCCTGAGGGTCTCCCAGCAGTTCCCCAACGACTGGGTCACGTGGGGCCCCACCCTCCCCTCGGCCTGGCCACTCACCACTGCTCCTGGCTGGGGGGGGGGGTGGGCGGGGGCGGATGGGGCCGGCTCCCACTTCCCCTCAGTAACGCCCATAGGAGCCGGGCTGGAGGGAGCCAGGGCCGAGGCCCCAAGCCAGCCCTGGGTCCCCCCTCTCACGGAAGCAGCTGCCCGGACGTAAAGACTTTGGGGGAATCTTGGGCCACTTCTCTGCAGGGCATGGGCACCCGGAGATTTCTGGGCGCCCCCGTTTTCCCAGAGAGCAAAGGCAGAGATCACGGGGACCGTGGATTAAGGAGCTTACACTCTCTTGCGTCTGATAGTGCACTTTTCAAATTTCAGCATCCGAATTCTGGCCTGGATGTGCTCTCAATCTTAGTGCGGTGTAGAGGGGCGAGGAGCACAGCCCCTGGCGCTGGATCCTGGGTTCCAATCCTGACACTCCCTTAACTTCTCTGTGCCTTGGTTTCCCGGCCTGTGGGATGGGGTTACTGACAGTCCCGGCCTCGGGGGGGGGTTGCGTGAGGACTGAAGGAGGCAGTGCCCGTTCTGCTTCTCTGAAGTGGTCATTGTGATCGCTCAGTGTTGCCTCAGGGGCTCAGAAACCCCGCCACTCACAGGCGGCGGAGCAGAGCATCAGGAAGTGCAGAAATGTAGCTGGAGCGTCCGGGAGACATCAGGCTCAGGCTTTCCTTTCTGGAAGAAAAGGAAAATGAGAGGCCCCAGCAGGTTGAACCACAGAAGGTGGAATCTGTGCCCGGCCATGACCGTGACTGTGGGTGGCATGGGCGAGCGGCTGAACGCTCCGGGCCCCAGTCTCCCCACCTGTAAAATGGGATGCCTCCCCTAGCTTCGTCACCTGAGAGAGGCTTGGATGGGGAGGCCAGAGACAGGGCAGCCCCCACCACTCAGGAGGGGACAACGACAGCCGCCATCAGGCCATCTTGGAAGGGTGTTGGGTGGGTGTACGGTAGCTCTCAATGCCCCTGGCTGACCCTCTGGGCCTGGGCACAGCCCCTCTCCCAGCCATATATCCCTCTTCCCTGCTGAGGCTGCCGTCCCCTGAGCAGCAGGGCGAGGATGGGCAGTAGCTGCAGCAGCAAGAAGCCTACTAGAGGTGGTGCTTCAGGTGCAGAGGGGCGACAGACTGGGCAGAATGACATGGGGGCTCCCAGGGTGCCAGGGAACTTTGTGGCCATTCTCACTGGCCCCTCACTGTACCTAAGAGAAACTGAAGTCACAGAGGCTAAGGGGCTTGCCCCAAGTCACGTGGCGAGACAGAGGTGGGTGGGATGCAGGTGGCTGAGCCTAGATGTCTCTTCCATGATCAATATCCAGGCCAGATTCATTTCTAAAGACCTCTCTGTACCAGCACGGAACAGCATGAAGATGTGTTTGTGGAGTGAATGACTGTGTCTATCAGGCCACATTACCGAAGATCTATGCTTGCAGTGAGGGAGGGGATGTTCTGCTCAACTTTGCTCTTCTCTGAGCTCCCTGGTTCCTGTGCTCAGGTCCAGACCCTTCAGTGGACTCTGAGATGTACAGTGACCCCTGGGGACTCCTTTCTGTGAGGAGTGGCTCAGGACAAGTGCAGCCTCAGGGGTTCCAGCTACTAGCCCTAATTTTCTGCATGATTGTCCTGGGGCAGGAGGGACAGGAGGGGCCGGTAGGTCTGTGGGCAGGGCTGGGACCCTTAGGAAGACAGGACCTAAGCTTGTGAGTAAGGGCCCCCATTTTAGTCACAGCTGCCCCATACTGGGGGTGAGCAAGTTGGAATGGCCATTGGATGGGAATGTTCATGCACTCATTAGTTGAAGTCATTACTGAGCACCTACTGTGTGCCAGATGCTGGAGCTGACATTATTTTGCTGGAGAAAAGGACAATCAACAGATAAACAAATTTAGAATGTGAGGGCAGGGGGTGACGAGTGGGAAGACAGACAGGAGAGCGGAGCCGGGGCAGAGCAACAGTGGGAGCCTGGGTTAGATAGAGGCAGCCTCACAGCGCCAGAAACCTGAATGATGAGGAGGTGGCTGTCCCGTGAAAGGCAGAGGGGCCTGCGGGGCGAAGGCCGGGCAGCAAGAATGTACTGGAGTGGCTGAAGGGGGGCAGGAGAGACTCAAGAGGACTGTGCTCCATGCCCTAGGCCTCCCCTGCCTTCTTCCCAGTCCCGCCATCCCTTCTTCACTCCAGCCGGCTCTCAGGACCCCCGAGCGGCCCAGCCGGGAAAGGCTGCGGCAGCTCTATTGGCCACACGGGGGCAGCAGAGGACATACCTGGGAAGGAGTGGGGAGGTTGAGGGCTGACCCCGAGCACTGGGGGGCTCTCTGACAGCTGGGGCGGGGGACTGGACCCTCTCACTCTGCTCCTCTGTACCCGTCCTTGCAGCGCTCTGCTCGGCAGTCGGAACAGTGACTGCTAAAATCCTGACGCTTGCATCTGTGGCCTGGGGACACTCGCAGTTCCATCTCTCGGGGGCGCGTCGTAGGTCTCCGAAACGTTGTTTGCCACCATGTGTGCCTTGGCTGATTAACTTGCTTTGGGCATCTTGCTTACACTCTGAGCCTCAGTTTCCCCATGTGTAAGATGGGGATGATGGTAGGGCTATGGCATGGGAGTCCTCTGCAAGGAGACTGATAGAACACATGGGGCATGCCAGGTACTCAGCACTGTGCCTGGCACCAGTAACTGCTCAATGATGATCATTTGGAATGACAACGATTAATGACTTGGGGGTGCAGAGCTGAGAGAGACGGGCTCTTCAGATGGGAACTTTGAAGGGGAGGGATTTTCCTAACTTATACCCACCAGGAAGGAGGCCAGGAAGCCCCCCAAGATTCCCTGTCCTGTAGCCAGATGGGGGACCCCAAAAAGGTTGTCAGCCTGGCCCAGGCCCCTCTATGGCAGACACAGGACTAGAATCTGAGATGGCAGCTTACCCTGCCTCGCTGTAGCACATGGCCCTTCAAGGCCCCTGTCCCCAGCCTCTCCCCCAGCACTGGATGTTCCAGGACCATGTAGGCCCTGCCTGCACAGCACCCCTGCCCAGGAGGTGACCGTCCCACCCTGACAAGCCAGCTGTGTCAGAGGGAAGAAGGAGCTTGCTAGGGTGGGAGCACCCCCGGCTGTGTCTCCCCATGTCCCTTCTCTTCCCCCGCTCTCCCTGTGCCCAAGTGTGCGAGGGGGGAGAGCTGCAAATGTTAGAATGCTCCATGCTTGGGAACCTGGTCCTTTAGTCTTTGAATTCCTAGATTTTCCATCAGATGGGGGCCCCCTCATTTCTGACAGAGCTTGGAAGGGAGCCCTTTGATTTTGATGTCCTTCAGGGTACAGGAGCTGTTTCTGGAGGGTGGGCAGCATGGGCAGGCAGCTGGAGGTGGCGGTGGGGGTGGGAGCTAGGGGGCGTATGGAGAGGAGGAGGGAGTGTTGGGGAATATTGTGTGAACCCCCTCCCGCCAGGGCAAAAACCTCCTGTCAGCGGTGTCCTTGTTCGCTTGGTGTGGTGGGGAAGCCACGCTTCTGCGCCCCTCTCTCTCCACGTCCTTGTGCAACACCCACAACCCTCTTGGAATAATTCCTCTGAAACCTCGAATACCTCCAGCGTCTCCCAGGGTATTTTTCTTGTGGTTAAGGTGGTATTTACAGTGAAAACAGCTATTGAAGCAAATCGCAAAAATAATGTCAGTGTTTCCACTTTTGACAAAAATGGGAAGGCAGGTGGTTTCTTGTCTGCGATAAGCGCATCTGCTCCTGCAATAATTACTATTTGAGATAATTATGAAAAAGAATTTAAATACTTAAGGCATGCACAGAGGCCAGGACAACTTTCTTTTGCCTTATTCATAATTTCTCCTGCAAGTTGGAGTCTTGTCTTGACGTGGGCCGAGGGAGGGTCCTAGGAGGGGCGCTGGAGGTGGTGGGCCAGTGCTCAGACCCCGGGGCTGGGGCCTGCTCCAGGGATGAGGGGTGGGCGGGGTCCCAGAGGGAGCCCAGGTCTTGGAGGCGGGCACACCTGGGTTGAATCTGGACTTGTTAGGGGCGCGACCATGGACAACCCGCTCTGCACCTCAGTTTCCTCATCTGTGAAATGGGGTTCATGATTGGGTACACCTTAGAGAATTGTTATGAAAACCAAAACAGATCAGGTACAGGAAGCACTCAGTGCTCTGCAGGGTGAACAGCCTGGGCTCAGCATGCAGGGCCTGGGGCAGCTTCTGCAGCCCCCTCTCTGTGGAACTAAGACCCGGCAAGTGCTCGAGGAGAACCCCGGTGAGTTTGCATTCCCTTCTCTCCACTGTCCTGTCTGAACTTCTGGGGATGCAGGATGCAGAGGGCAGCAGGGTGGCAAGTGCCCATGAGTGTGGAGAGGAGTACCTCAGGTCCTGGCCCCTGGCCCCAGGTCAGCTTAGGGAGTAGGGTCAGGACTGAGGGCTGGGGGACCAGGTGTTCCAGTCAGAGCTCAGCAGGGCGGGGGTAGATGGTCAGGGAGAAAGTGTTCTCTCTGGCACCTGAGGGGTCCAAGCAGCACCTGGGTGACCATCTACCAGGGATGCCAGGGAAGGGACAGGGGTTGGGCTGGGGGACCCCTGAAAACTTCTATGTGGTCTTGAGATTTAAGGACAAATCAGAACCCAAGAATCCTGGGTCCTAGGGGAGGTTAGGGAAGGAAGACATGGAAGGAAGTTGGCTGGGGCTGATGAAGCACACACGAGGCCTAGAGAGGGGGGAGGGCCTTGCCCAGGCTCACACAGGTGCCTCTGATAGAGCCCAGGCTTCAGTTTGCCTCCACCCAGGGCTGCCTCTGAGGGCCTGGGGACCTGCATGAGTGGAAATGAGGCAGGGGGCTGCCCTGCATGACCTTGAGGGAAGAGGATTCTGCAACCCATTCAAGCAGAAATGAGGAACCCCTCCAGGGGATCACAAGAAGACAAGGCAGGTGCCTCAGTTCTGTGCTGGTCCTGCTCTGACTCATCGTCTGGTGTTGCATAGGTCTGTCTGTGCCTGACTTGGGCCTCACTTGTCTCATCTTTGCAACAAGAGGGTTGGACTGTAAATGAAAACCCCAAAGAGTGATGGGTTAAATGAGGGAGAAATTTCTATCTCTTTTATATTTAAGCCTACAGGTAGTTGTTACAGTGCTGACATGGAGACCAGCCTACCAACCAACCAAGGAGATCTGGTTCTCATGGTCCAAGATGGCTGCTGGAGTTCCAGCTGTCACGTCTGAGTTCTAAGCAGAAAGAGAAAGGATGGAAGAAGAAAAAGGGACAAAGTGTGGGTATTAGGTGTCTCTTAAGACAGGCTCCTAGAAATTGATGCTGGGTACTATTTCACACATCCCAATGATTAGAACTTAGTCACATGATCACTTCTAAATGGGAGAGATGCTGGGAATAAGGTCTTTATTCTAGGAGCCCAGCTGAAAATCAGAAAAGGGGAGGATGGTGCTAGGGTCTACCAGCTGACTCTGCCTCAGAATGATCTTGTGGGCCTTTCTGCTTTGACTCCTGAGGGGTCTGAGGGTCTGGATATGTACAATTTGCTATGTCCCAGACTTTAAAGATAGAATGCAGGCTAAATTGGAATAAACAAGCTTTCAAAATCCTAAGATTGTGAGATTGTAGAATTTCTAAATATAGTGTGCGTGCATGTGTGTGCGCGCCTGTGTGCCAAGAAGCAGGGCCCCCGCTCAGGTAGCAGATCTGGGGCTCTCCTGGGGCAGGGGCAGGTGGTGCCCCACGGTGGACAGCCTCTCTGGGCCCGGCGGGCTGCTCCCTCGGCTCCTGGAATCCACTCACGCGGCCTGTCGGCACAGGTGCCTGCGTGCGCGGGAGGCCCGGGGCCAGGGGCGGCGGGAGGGGGGCGCCCAGGAATGCCTGCTCTTTTTAAGTCAGAGTCGTCTGCGCCGACTGCAGAGGTCTGGCGCCAAGGGCCGGCTCGGGCAGTGGGGGGCGCCCGAGAGCAGGCTCCGGGGCGCCGGGTGGGGATGGGAGGGCGGGGTCTGAGCGCAGGCGCTCCCAGCGGGCGGCCTCCAGGTTGGGATTCAGGTGTGTGTTTTACGGCCACACCGTGTAAGACAGTGATCTAGGCACTGGGCGTGCGGCAGAGAAAGTCCCTGCCCTGGGGGTCAATTAACAAAAGGTATCAGTGAATAAATGATCTAGGGAACCAAGCAAGCAGGAGCTGGGGTGGCAAGTGAGGCACGGGCTGCAGTTCTAGATGCCTGGTGGTCAAGGAAGGACTTGCGGGGGGGTGGGTGACACGTGGGCGGAGGCTTGAAAGAGAGGGAGGAGTGAGCCCAGTGAGCATCTGAGAGAGGGCGAGCCAGGCAGACGGCACAGTCTGGGCAAAGGTCCTGAGGCAGGCATGGGCTGGTGTGGCTGAGTTCCAGAGCAGGGCCAGGGTGGAAGGAGAAGGAGGCAGGGGGTGAGGTCAGGGAGGTCATGGGGCCAGATGGGACAGAGCCTTGTAGCCATAGGAAGGACTTGGCCCTGCTGGGGGTGGGGTGGGAGCCCCAGGAGGTCTGAGAGCAGAGGAGGCTCGTGATCCGATCCAGGTTTTCATGGGATGCCTCTGGCTGCTGTGGGGAGAATGTAGGTAAGATGCTGGTGGCTCAGTGTCCCCACAGGCTGTCCTCCCTTCCTCAGTGACACGGAGCTTCCGGCTTCCCCGTTCTGGCCCTCTGCTTTCTCCACAGCCATTGTTGGGGCTCAGGCCTCAGCTCTCACTGGTCATTCTCTCGCTTCTTGTCTCCTCTGGGCTTTAACTCCTTCAAGATGGCAAAGGGGCTGCTGTGGTTCCAGACCTCACTTGCAGCATTTCTAGCAGAGCCAGGGGGAGGTTCTGGCCTTTGCCAGGATTGGGCCATTTCTGTGTCAGCCCCTGAGGGAGGAGGATGCCATGCTCCCATTGGCCTTGCCCTGGGTTATCTGAATCCGCGGTTAACTCGAGGTGGGTGGGGTGCCACAGACCAGCTTAGCTCGGGTGAGGCGAGGCGACCCCTCTCTCCACGACTGCACCCAAGAGAGGCATGTGGCCTTTCTGGGGGCTAGAGAGCTGTCCCGAGGGATGCATGCCCGGGGCTGGGGCTGTAAGCACTGTCCCACTCTCCCCCCTTCTAGCCAGCGTGGTTTCTGTATGATTTGCTATTGTTGCCAGATTACCACAAACCCTGTGGCTTAACATACTTACTCTCCTAACAGTTCTGCAGGTCAAATATCCAAAATGGGTTTCATGGGGATAAATCCAAGTGTCAGCAGGGTTGTATTCCTTCTGGACACACCAGGGGAGAAGCATTTCCTTGTCTTTTCTGGCTTCGGTTGGCCACCTGCCTTCCTTGGCTTGTGGCCTCATCCTCCATCTTCAGAGCTAGCAGCCTCGGGTTTTTCTGTGACTCTGACCTTCTGCCTCCCCTCTTCCACCTTTTAGGGACCCTTAGGATGATGTTGGGCCTACCTGGAGAAACAGAACAATCTCCCACCTCACATCCTTTGTTACCATATCTGCAAAGTCTCTTCTGTTGGGCAAGGTAACACATTCAGAGGCTCCAGGGATTCGGATGTAGACACTGGGGGGCACATTATTTGCCTACCATGTGGCCAACATGGCAGCCCCCGCTCACTGTGGTCCTCTGGGGGAGTCTGGAGCCGTGTGAGTGAGCTGCATGGAGTGGGCTGTGCCTGAATAAAAGGGGGTGGGAGGGTTTGCTTTCACCGCCCCCCAGGGCAGAGCACATTCCAGGCTATCACAGTTCTCACCCCTCAGCAGACCATCTCTGCTTTCTGGGTTGGGAGAGCAAAGACACCAGGAATTATCCCAAACCCACAGCCATCACCACACATCCAGTGTGGCTCACAGGGGGCTCATGAATCTCAGGGTGACGGGGAGGGTCTCTGTCCCACAGTGCTGCCTCTGGACCTAAACGCCATCCTGCAGAGAGCAGGCTGGGCCCCTTGGGGAGGGACTCCTCCCCTCCCGCAGCTGGAGGAAGGCGACAGCGAAACCGGCCGTGTGGAGCTCTGGAGAGCCCAGAAGGCGTGCGCACATCGCCCAGGGAAGCTGGCATTGGGGGCCCCACGGGAAGACCTAAACAGGTCTCCGGGTTCCCTGGGGCCTCCCCCGACTGGGCCGTCCACTTGGCCGCTCCCCAGGTGCCTTTGTGTGCATCATGCTTAGTCCTGTGGGCCCTCACCCCCGCCCACTCCGCAGGGCCCTCCTTCAGCCAGCACGTGTGTTCAATCTGAGACCGTGTTTTCAGTGATTCAGTGAGGAGATCTTAAATTAAAATCTGTATTTATTGCTTTTCGTGACAACACTCTAACAACAACCCAGAAGCCTCCACGGCCCACATTTCCAGTTGGCAACAACTGGCTGGCACTGAGCCCCCCTCCCTGCGGATGGAGTACGTGCTGTCCCATTGCTCGCCTCAGTCCTCACCACTCCCTGCAGTCTGCCCGGCCAGAACCGCTTCTCTCATCTCTGCTGTTGCTGTGGGGCCTAGGCCTTGATTTTGCATCCATGCCTCGTCAGGTCCTCAGTACTCCCTGCCCCTCCCACCCTGTCCCGATGCCCCGAAGCTGGTGGGGCCTGGGCAGCAGGGACCTGCCCCAGAGAAGCCACCGTTTCCTGGTAAAGCATGACCCAGGGAGATGGGTTCCCCACGGGCCCAGTGAGCGCGGGGCACTGGCTGAAGGTCACATGTGACCGTGGTGGAGGGCCCCGTCCTGTCATGGTACCCTCCAGTCGTGGGCCCTAAAGACGGCCCATCCCCACTGGCCTGGAAGGGTGGCCACCGAGCCCCTGTCTGCCTCTGCCTTTGACTTGCTCTATGAACTTCAGCAGGGCCTTCACCTTTCGGGCTGTGGTGGGTTTTCCCACCTGTGAATAGAGAGCAGGCTGGGTGATGCGTTCTCTGAGGGGCCTTCCAGCCCAGGCCCTGAGCTGCAGCCTCGAGCTGCATTTTGACGTCATACAGTGCTGGGTTCTAAACCTGTTTCCGCATGACCCTCCCTGGATGTCCACTTTACAGATGGGAAGGTCCCTACCCAGCCCCTTTGTCCTACCCAGCCTCCTGAATGCTGTGGCTCTCATGCATGGTAATGGCCCTGAACATGCGTTTGTAAGCATCCAGACTAAAGGGAGGAGGGACTTAACATTTCTTATATTTTTTTTTAAAGATTTTATTTATTTATTTGAGAGAGAGGGAGAATGAGAGATAGGAGCACACGAGAGGGAAGAGGATCAGAGGGAGAAGCAGACTCCCCGCTGAGCGGGGAGCCCGATGCGGGACTCGATCCCGGGACTCCAGGATCATGACCTGAGCTGAAGGCAGTCACTTAACCGACTGAGCCACCCAGGCGCCCAACATTTCTTATATTTTTTAAAGATTTATTTATCTATTTGGGAGAGAGAGAGAGTGCGCGCGCGTGCAAGTGGGGGGAGGGGCAGAGGGAGGAGGAGAGAGAATCTCAAGCATGCTCCCCATTGAGCGCTGAGGTGGATGCAGGGTTCCATCTCAGGACCCTGAGATCACAACCCTGAGATCATGACCTGAGCCGAAACTAAAAGTCGGATGCTCAACCAACTGAGCCTCCCAGGAGCCCCAGGACTTAGCATTTATTAAGCACCTACTGTTTGCCAGGCACTGTGTTTGACAGTGGATCCCGAAGGCCACTCTGTAAGCTGGATTCATCACCCTCTCATCACAATAAGAAACTGAGGCTCAAGGAGGCCATGGGAGCTGTCCCGATGGGGTGGGAAGTATGGGGAGGCGTTTGGATTTGAATGCAGGCTGCTTTTCCCACCTGCAGTGACACAGCCCAGGTGAGCCAGGAGAGAATCCGTCTGAGCTCCTTGAAGATTCCAGGGCTCACTTCCAGCCTGTGGTGAGTGGTGGCAGGCAGCTTCAACTGGACTTTGTCTGGGAGTGGGAGGCAGGCAGGGGGTCGATGTGCTGCTGGGCCGGGCCGCCTGGGAGGGGCGGGCAGGAAGACAGGGGGGCCTCAGGCCCTGCCAAGAGGTATTGATTCCAGGCACCAGGCGCTGCGCTGGGGCCCAGCCAAGAGATGAGGTCATGAAGGACGGGGACGGTGACTCCGGGGGCCGCGGCGTCCCGGCCGATGACGTGATCGCCAGACGTGAGGAATCTCTCTCTGCCTGGAAGATGCAGGCTCTCTCCTTCCTTCTCCTTGACAACCCCCGTACTCCGGCCCAGAGTACCAGGAGAGGGGAAATGTGTGGGCCCTGCCTCACTGGTGTGCTGTGTGACCTTGGGCAAGTCACGAACCCTCTCTGGGTTTCCTTGTGGGACTCCATGGCTCTAGGGGTACCTCCAGTGAATACTTTGATTGGTCCCCGCCTGAAATCCTCAGTTTCTGGAGGGTCAGGCGGGAAGGCATGGATGGGTACCTGGGAAGGGGGTCATCAACAGCTCCCAGCAACCACCCACAACTGCCTCAGTTTCCCCACCTAGTCCTGAGGGACAGGAGGTGGCTTTCTTCCTAGCTTTCTCTGGAATTACCCCTTGGGGAAGCTAGAGTGCGCAGTGGGGAGTTGGAGCCCCAGGCTCTGCCACCTGCCGGCTGTGTGGCTGCTAGTAAGATCCTTACCCTCTCTGGGCCTAGTTGCCCATCATGAGGCTGTGGCGAGGGCATGCGCCGAGCTGCCCTGTGCAGGGCCTGATGTATGGTAAGAGCTGAGAGATGCTGAGTGTGCGGGTGGACTCCTGGCCATTATAGGTCCCCTGGAGTCTTCCTGGCCTGAGTTTGGGTCCTGGCTTTAGTGCTGCTTAGCTGTGAGAACTTGGGTGGGTTGGCCCCCTTCGCTGAACCTCAGTTTCCCCATCTGTAAAGGGGGGACAGCAGTATTTCCCAGAGTGGGTTGCTGGAGACATAAAAGAAGGCTGTGTGGGGCAAGCCCCTGATGGTACGGCCCTGTGCATGCTGGCCATTGATGTCCTGGCTGCCTGGTTGGCCTTTCCCTGCCCTGCACCTCCCCTCCTCTCCCCTTGGCTCAGCCCAGGGCAGCGTGGGCTCCCCCAGGCCCTGGAGAGTGCCCTGTTAGAGCACTCAGCTGTGGGTCAGCGTGTCACCAGAAGGCTGCAGATGGTGGTGGTGACCACCTCATCTTCCACTTCTCCCAGAGCCACAGCCCAGCACCCACCAGCCCGGGATGCCATCTTGGCTACAGAACCGCAGAGCCATGAGTCTTTTTAAAGTTTCCTTTTTTTTTTTTTTTTAAAGATTTTATTTATTTATTTGACAGAGAGAGACACAGTGAGAGAGGGAACACAAGCAGGGAGAGCGGGAGAGGGAGAAGCAGGCTTCCCGCTGAGCAGGGAGCCCGATGTGGGGCTCGATCCCAGGACCCCGGGATCATGACCTGAGCCGAAAGTTTCCTTTTTAACTCAGGGAACTTGAAGTAACCTTAGGGAGGAGAACCCCAGATAAACAAAAGGAAGACAAGAAAACTTGCCTGCAATTTCCACCTACAGAGCTGGCCATTGAGCATTTAGATGATCCACAGAGATGGTCGTTTGCATTTCTAGCCTCTTTCACTGTGCCTATGCATGCAGATTTATATTTAGAGAGAAGGGACCATGCCATTTTTCACTTGAATGGTACAGAGCGCACATCTTCCTGTGCTGGTGAATGTTTCTCTACAGCATCATTTCACACGGCCACATCATACCTTGAGGCCTTGACGTGATATAACAACACACACAGCCCAACCCTCCACTGACATTTAGGTGTTGTCTAGATTTTCCTGGCTATAATTAATATGCCCCACCACTCTTGCGGCTGAAACTGCCTGGTCAAAGGATGTGCATTTTTAATGTTTGATTCTTGATACCAGTTCATATTCCCAGCAGCTGTGTGTTTGTTTGTGTGCAGAATGTTCTGGGCTTGAAAATGATCTGTGCTATGTTTGTTTCCTTTTCCAAGCATGCTTTGGAAGAGCTGATACCACCCAGAGAGGCAGACTGCTTTCTTGGGTATCCTTAATATCAGCCTCATCTCCTCCCACTCTGTGTGTGCTTCCTAGCCATGCTGGCCACCTCACCGTTCCTCAAACATGGCAAACATCTCTGCCTCAGGGCCTTTGCACCTGCTGTTTCCACCCTCTGGAATCTCTTCCTTTAGATAGCCACAATCCATCTTTTTCTCAAGAACTCATATTCTATTTCCCGAGAGGTCTCCCCTGGCCATCCTAGTGCATCTATACCTGCCCACCCCCATCTCTTTATTATCCTGTTTTTCTTTACCATAGAACTGTCACTTTTGCAATTCGTCTGTTCTGTATCTTTGTTTACTTGCTTAAGGCCCAGCTCTTTCGGGGGAATGCGGGGTACCGAGTGAAAGTAGCAATGGCACAGGCTGAAGGTCAGCCCCAGTCTCTCTCAATGGGAAAAAAATGAGCCTCCTCTGTGCCATTCTCTGCAGTCTCCTTCAAGCCCAGGCTGGTGCCTGGAAATCAGAATTAGAATAACTATGAACTTGGAAGCAAGTGTGCAGTAACCCAAGAGTAGATGCTCTTGGCCTCTTGTTCAACAGAATACACACTGGGCAGTTTGAGGGGTGAGCAGAGAAGCAGACTTGCCTTCATTCTCCAAGTCTTGGTTTCCCCAGCTGTAAAATAGGAATAGTCTCTTCTAACCAGCATGTGTGTTGTGAGGAAAAAGGCGATGATGTATGTAAAGTGCCCAGCACTGCGTCTGGCTCATCATGGTGAAAACGTGCAGAGTTCTTGCCATTTCTGTGCCTGGGGCAGTGTTCATGCACTTGACATAGACTCTCTCATTTACTCCACATAACACCTGTGTAGTGTGGAGTAAGTCCTGTGTTATCCCCACTTTACAACCGGGCAAACTGAGCCCAGAGAGGTCATTGCCCAAGGTTGCCTGGCTCATGGAGGCTGGAGCTGGGATTCCACCCTGGAAACTTGGCCTCCTTGCCTACCACTGCCCAGTCCTGCATGCTAAGTTGTGGTAGTAAGTCAACAGAGGTGGAATCCAATATGGCTCCTGATGCCCTGGGAGACCTTGGGCAAGGCACATCTTCTCTACAGGCCTCGGTTTCCCCATCTGTAAAGTAAAAAACACACTTGTGTTTCATGTATTTGTCAGTGATTCTTGGGGGGAAAGTAGGACTGAGTCTTTGGGAAGCTTCTGGCAGGAGGGGGGTTGGCAATACTGAGCACAGGATAAGGGGGAAAGCAAAGGATGGGAAAGAAAATGATTGGAGCAGGGTCGAGGGTCAGAGTCTGACTCAGGCACTCACTGCAGGGGCCCTGCACTACTCTCCTCCCTCTAACCTCTCCTCCTCTGCCACAGCTTCTCCAGGGGGAAATGCCACCGTGTCCTGCCCATGGCTGCTCAAAGATTGGAGCATGGGCCAAGGTGGAGATGGCCCAAAGCTGTGGACAAGCCACAAACTGTCTCAGGAAGCAGAATGGCCTTGTCACACTGTCAGGACTCATGCAAAATGAATCTGACAAGAAATTAATGTGAATCCCAGGACTTGGGTCCAAAAAGCAAGCTACGCATGGCTAGAGCCACAAGGTATGGCTTAGCACTGTCCATGGTAGCCAGGAGCTCAGTCCTTGTGGTACAAACAAGCAAATGTGCCCCAGGCCATATTACTAAAGGCATAGAGCCTAGAAGGAGAAAGGTGATTGCTGCCTCCATCCTTCAGAATTCCCTAAGTGCTATAGCTGAGATCCTTGAGAAAAGGACAGGTGTAGGCTGAGGTGTGTCTTGAGGGGGCAGCCAGGCACTAGAGACTTCACTTCCTGGGGAGCAATTAGAGAAGGGGGGGCCACTCAACTTAGAGAGGCAGCCCCAGGAGTCCCAGTCACTACCTCCGCCAGTGTCTTTAGGGCTGTCCTGAAATGATGAAGGGTGTGGGGCGGTTCAGGAAAGTCTATGGATCAGAAGGCAAGGGATAGGACCCTCTCTATATATGTACATGACACTGTGAGAAGCTGGTAGCTCTGTTGGAATAAGTGCTTTTCCCTAGTCCTCGTTTCTCAGAAAGAGATGGTTATCTCAGGATATATGTATTCCATCCACCATCCATCTGTCCATGTATCCATCCACCTACCCATCTGTCCATCCAACTCCCACGCACCCACCCATCCATCCAACCACCCATACACTCACCCATCCATCCAACCAC
>NW_027397077.1:43927592-43964353 GCF_003265705.2 Callorhinus ursinus | reverse complement strand
CCATACACTCACCCATCCATCCAACCACCCATACACTCACCCATCCACTGACTCATCTACCTATCCACCCACCCAGTCGTCCACCCACCCATCCATCCATCCATCCATGCATCCATCTGCCTACCCATCTGTCCATCCATCCATCCACAT
This sequence comes from Callorhinus ursinus, assembly GCF_003265705.2. Classification (NCBI taxonomy): domain Eukaryota; kingdom Metazoa; phylum Chordata; class Mammalia; order Carnivora; family Otariidae; genus Callorhinus; species Callorhinus ursinus. The sequence continues at coordinate 43,964,203 of NW_027397077.1, read as the reverse complement.
ATCCACCCATCCATCCAACCACCCACTCATTCACCCACCCACTCATCCATCCATCCATCTATTCATCCATCCGTCCATCTATTCATCCATCCGTCCATCCATCCATCCGTCCATCTATCCATTCACCCATCCATCTATCCATCTATTCATTCACCCACTTACCTATCCATTCAATATTTACCAAGCCTCTTGCACTAGGCTGGGACCACAACATTGAAAACAGACACTGCTTCTGCCCTTGCAAAGCTTATAGGCTAAACAGACAATAACACCTAGTGTGGCAATTGCCAGGCGAGTGAGGGCCCTGACCAGGGTGGTGTGAAGGAGGGTGGAGAGACTGCTTTTTGAAGAGGGATTTAGGTGTCAGATGGGAGGTTAGGCAAGATGACCTCAGGGTCTGTCAACAGGAAGGGGCAGTTTGGCACAGTGTCCCTGATCTCAGGCTGTCATTGGCAGTACAGACCATGATTTCTAGCCTCCAGAGGCCCTCAGAACATTTCTTCTAGGAAGCTGGATGGGTCCTCCAACATCCCAGCTGGGATCCACAGAGAAAGGAAAGGCCGGGTGTGAATGGGGTTCTGGATGACCCAATTCCTTCAACAAAACAATGTGCACTTTCTTCTGCATTAGGTGTCGGGTGCTGCAATAGATACAGTTTGAGCTGGAGACCCTTGTTCTCTCTAGTGGTCCTCTGTGGATTTGGCCTTCCCACACTCAGTTGGCTTTCTTAGGGGGGGATTTATTATTATCTTTTGGGGGATAACATGGGTTGGAAGGGGAGTGGATTATCACTGTAGGTTTCAGACAGGAGCATATAACCCAGGCATGGCCAATCAGACAAAAGTATGCCCTCGTCACAGTGATTGTGGGGTCTCATAACCTCAGACAGGCCAACTAGCCTCAGTCCTGAGATTCTGCTTGGTGCCATCAGAGGAGTGCCTTCTTGCTTTCTAGAGGCTTGGAGCCACATGACTGCAATCTGGGAGCTCCAGGCATTTTTAATTTAATTTTTAAGCATTTAAAATTGTTTACTTTTTCCAGCTTTATTGAGGTATAATTGACACAATTGCAATGTACTTAAAGCATGCAGTGTGGTGATTCAATATGCCTATACATTGTTCAAAGGGTTCCTCCCATCTAGTTAATTAACATATTCATCTCTTCACTTATTTCTTTTGTGTGTGTGGTGAGAACATTTAAATTCTACTCTCTTACTGAGTTTCACTTATATGATACAGTGTTATCAACTATGTCACTATGTTGTACACTAGATCCTCAGATCTTACTCACCTTATACCCTCTTACCAACCTCTCCCTATTTCCTCCACCCCCAGCCCCTGGCGACCAGTTTTCTACACTGTTGTTTCTATGAGTTTGAATTCTTTTTTTTAGATTCCACATATAAGCGATACCATGAAGTATTTGTCTTTCTCTGTCAGGATCACGTATTAGGATCACGCCCTCAACGTCCACCCATGTTGTTGCAAACAGCAGGTTTTCCTTCTTTTTTTATAGCTGAATAGTATTCCATTGTGTATATACACCCCCTCTTTATCCGGGCATCCTCTGATGGACACTGAGGCTGTTCCCCTGTCTTGGCTCTTGTGAATGATACTGCAATGAACATGGGAGCACAGGTATCTCTTCAGTATCTTGTTTTCATTTCCTATGGATATGTCCCTAGAAGTGGGATGGCTGGATCCTATGGTAGCTCTATTTTTAATTTTTTCAGGAAACTCCATACTGTTTTTCATAGTGACTACAGCAATTTACACTCCCACCAACACTGCACATGGGTTCCCACTTCTCTCGTTTTGGAAACCAGTTTGAGTCGGCTCACCTTTGCACCTAAAATAATCCTGACCAATATATTCTCTGGCGTCCCACCTGTAGGGAAAACTGAGACCCAGAGAGGGAAATGAGTTGCCCATGGTCACCCAGCGAGCTGGTAACAGACAAAGTACCTAACCTAAGGCCCCCTGGCCGCCAGCCAGCATTCTGCTTCTCAAAGCTTCCTATGCTTTACCCTGGTTAGGATGGCCCCCGGGGAAGGGTAAGCTGGGAGGGGGCTCGAAGCCCCCAGCATCAGGCAAGGCAGGCCCTGTTCTGCCACCTCCCAGCAGGGTTCCTTCAGCCAGCAAGGGCCCATCTCTTTACTGGGAAGCCCTGTGTGCAGGGGATGGAGCTGGAGGGAGGGGAAGGGGGCCCTGCTGTTGCTGAGGGCCAACATGGTCAGAATTCAGTTCAAGGGTGAAAGAATAGCTTTCCTCAACTGTAGAACCCAGAATTCCACTTTGGAAGTGTCTCAGTGCTCAGCTCATGCCTGAAGTTCAAACAGTCTTGCATGGCATCACAGACTTCCTGGGGTCCTCTAGGTTTTCCAGGAGGAAAACAACTGCATTTTTCGTTTTTAAAAAATACGTTTTGGGGATTCCTTGAATGGTTTTGCTTGAAAAATAAATAGGGGTTCAAACACACAAAAAAATTTGAAATACACTGGGCTCATGTTCACAGCCATTTTACAGATAAGAAAACTGAGGGTCCAAGTAGAGTCAGGACTGTGCCAAGGACCTTCAGGAGGGCAGCACTGGGCAGCCCCTGGGGCTCTGGTTTCCTGCCACCTCCCGCAGCATTGGTGTGCAGTCTTGTTGTGTGACAACAGCCAGGTCTTGTGCCCCATCTGAGCCTCTGTGGGACAAGGGGGTTTGCCAGGAGCTCTCCAGCTTCATACTGTGCATCCCCGGCCACCTCCTGTGCTCTCCCATCCTCATGGCCACCTTCAATTAAGTGAGAAGTCATTTCTGTCTTTACAGAAAGGACAGATGAATCAGAGGTTTGATCAGCGAAGGGACTCAGTCAGTTCCCCAACCAGCTTCGTCATTCCTTTGTGCCTTGAATGAAATTCTTCTTCAGTACGTGCCTTTCAGGAAAAAGAACGGGGGAAAAAAAAAAGAAGAAGAACATGGGGTAAAGAATCCAGAGGGAGATGGATTGACCCTGATAATATCAAAGAGTTAATGTCTGAGCTCATTCCTGAGCTGTCAGGGGTCTGGAAGACTTTCTGTAAGCCATAAATAACGCATTTTAATAATGGGGACTTTGATTCCTCTCTGGGGGCTGAAACTGTATTGTGATTCGGGTGGCAGCTTGTCAGGGCGCCAACATAGGGTTTCTCCGGCACTTATTAAGGGATTGCATATTTTGGGTATGTTCAGGTCTTCATGGTCTACTGCAAAACCATCCTGCTGAAAATGCTTTTGACCCAAGGAAATGGACTTTTAGTTGAAAACAATTTTTTTTCCATCACTCAAGTTCATTGTTTACTGGTTTCACCCTGAATTGGGTTGAAAGTTATTATTAATTATTTTCTTCTTTCCCCTGACCCTACAGCAGCTGCATGACTCACAGGGTCCCAGTTCACCAGGACCCATGTCTAACCCAACCATAGGTAATGCAATTTCAGTGTCTTGGGGGAATGCAGAAATCTTGTCTTAGACAACCTTCAGGGCTGAGTTCTGTCCAGACCAGGTTCCATCTGAACTATATCTCCAAAGACCTGGCCTGCAGGCTTTGCTGTGACTTTGCTGTAGGATCTTGGGCAAGTCACCTCCCTGGAGGGACCACATCTCCTCCTCTGCAGAATAATAACCTCAAGCTCAATGACTGTGTGGTTTGATGTTCACTGAGATCTGAAAAAGAGCTATTTCCTCTCTTATAAAATGGGAGTAAGGACATCTCCATGGGAGAGATGTCTTGGGTCACTTGGTTTTTTTTTCAAGGAACTGAAGACACGACCACGGATGAGACAGAGGGTTTATGGCTACCTGGAAAAACAGTAGGCCTTTTATGCTGCACTGCAACATTCCTATGTTTCTTTCTTCTATAAAGGATGAAAGAGAAAACTATAGGTAACCATGGTAGATACTGCCATCTACCTAACCAATATCCATCTCCCCTTTTTCTCAGTAATGGAACTCCGGTTTTGTTCAGAGCTGCACTATGTCCGGGTAAAGAACTACCTTTCTCTGCTTCCCTTGAGGTACGAGTGGGCATGGGAACTGGTCCTAGCCTATGAATTCTAAGCAGAACTTGCTAGGAGGGGCTTTTAGGCAACTCATTTTACTGTTTATCTTCTGACAGTTCTTTTCTTTTCTGTCTGGGATTTGGATTTGATGCTGGAACTCTGCAGCCACCTTATAAGCATGAGGATGTGGAGCACACCTTGAAAGAATGTGGAGTAGAGTGAGGTGGAGCCCAGGCCCCTGAGGGTAGTGTGGAGTATGGGCCTGGGCCTGATCTGTATACTTCCTGGCTTCCAGTTATGAGAGAGAAAGACAAATAACTGTCATGTTCTAACCATTGACTGTTAGATTTCCTATGTACTGCAGCCCCACAAACATGCAATGACAAGCAAAAACTTTCAGGCAAGACAAGATAAAAATCTAACTAGCCATCAAGCGGGGAAGGAAGTCAGAAGGCAACTATGTGGGCCACAGAATTCTCTACCTAGTTTTAAAAAGCTGCCCTTCAAGTTTGGCTTTGAGCTTCCTAGTAGCCAAGTAAAGGAGGAAACACCAACATTGACAAGATTCTCATTATCCCTAAAGAGGGAATGTTGCAAAGAGAGACTCAGTTTCTCCTGGTATTTAGTTGTAGGGCAGAGTTTCCCCAGGGCCCAGCCACAAGTAGGTACCTGATACATGCCACATGTTATTATGAACTCTCCTGCTTATTCCCATTACGGGGACCACTTTCAGAGGGACGGAACAAAACAGGCCTCTTACACCCCACCCTAGTTCCTCTTCCTGCCGGCACAGCCACCCAAGGCTCTAGGGCCCTCTCCATCCTGCCTTCCCTGGCCAGCCTCTATTGGTTACCCCCTCCTCTGTGTCTTGAGTTCCCCCTTTTTTCCTGGCTCCTGCCATCAGCATTTAAACCTGCGTCACCTACCTGTACCCGGGAAACAAGGCCTCTCTCACTTCCTTCCCTACGCTGCCCTTGTCCAGTTTCTTTTCTCCCTCCACCGCTGATTCATCCCTCCCCGCTGCCTCGACTTCCTCACCTTCCACTTCCTGGAGTCATTGCAAACCCAGAAAGACAGTTCTGTAATCTTTATTGTCCTGGAGCCTCATGCATTCATTGGCTCTCCTAATTTCCCTCCACTGCTCCTCTAGGCCAGGCCTTCTTCTGAGCCCTGCCGCCAACAGAACAGACTTCACAAAGCCCTGCCCCCGTGGAGCTGACTTGAGCTGATAAATATGAAAGTATCCATAGTACAGTCAACCCCCTGAACAACACCACGGGTTTGAACTGTGAAGGTCCCCTTATATGTGAATTTTTGTCTATAAATACAGGACTGTACTATAAATGTATTTTCTCTTCTTTGTGATTTTCTTAGTAACATTTTCTCTTCTCTAGCTTACTTTATTGTAAGAATACAGCGTATAATACATAGAACATACAGAAAATGTGTTAATGGGCTGCTTATGTTATCAATAAGGCTTTTGGTCAGCAGTTGACTCTTAGGAGTTAAGTGTCTGGGACAGTCAAAAGTTAGACATGGATTTTGACTGCATGGAGGGTTGGCACCATAATCGCCATGTGGTTCAAAGGTCAACTGTGTGCACACAGAGCGTGTCACACATACGGGCTCTGGAGAGTGATACCTCAGGGTAAATCTTGGCTTGTTCCGTGAACAGCAAGGAGGCCAGTGTGGCTGAAACAGTAAGGAGACAGTGGTGGAAGACGAGGTTGGAGAGGTAGGATGGGGAGTGGGGGTTGTAGGGCATCAAAGGAGGCTGCAAGGATGTTGACCTTTTCTTCCCTTGGGGAGATGGGAGCCATGGGAGGGTGTGGAGCAGAGGAGGAGTGCGGTCCAGCTTAGGCTTTGTCAGGCTCCCTCCTGCTATGGAACGAGGGAGGCTGCATGTGCCCTCCCCTCCTGCTTTCTGCATTTATCTCTGGTCTTTTCTCAGAGCTCCCTGTTTCCTCCCTCTCTTAGGGGCCCTGTCCTCAGTTCTCTCCCTCCCGAGGCATCCTCAGCTCCTCCTTTGCACCTCGCCTCAGTCCTTCAGCCACCGACACCTGCTTGCTGCCCCCCCAAACCTCTTACCTCTTCCCCATCCTCCCTTTCACTTCCTCCCTATCTTCCCACCCACCTCCTCCCTGGCCTCCTCCCCACGGCTCCCCCATCCCTCCCGCCCCTCCCCATAACTCAGCCTGTAACTCAGGATCTGGTCCTTAGAATGCGCCACTGTCCCCCTGCCCCACCAACCTGCAACCACATGGACTCCCCAGCTGCAGAGGCAGCTACAGCCCTCGCCAACAGGCGGTTCTCCCACTCCCGGGGATGTGGCACCCCTCCTGCACCTCAGCACCCTCGCACATACTGTTCTCTCTGCTGGGAACAAACCTGGACATCTTGCCAACCTGACTCATCCCTGCATGAGATTCGCTCAGGATGCCTTTGGCTACAAAAAGTCTATCCATCAAGGACATTTATTTTTGCCTTACTCGAAGTCTGGAGGTGAGGGGGGCTGTGTGGGTTCAGGGGCTCAACAAACACATCAGGGACCCAGTTCTCCCATGTGACCCCCCTCTGTGTGTTCACTTTTCTTCAGGGTTGTGCCTCATGGTTCCAAAATGGCTGCCAAAGCACCAGGCACCGTGGAGTCACAGCAGGAAGTGAGAGCCAGGTATAATGGGACTTTCTTCTCTTGCACATGTCTCTTACCAGACAGGAGACATTTTCCCAGAAGCCTCCAGCAGACTTCCCCTGATGTCACATGGTCACCCCTTGACCATTCCCGGGCAAATGATCATGAGGGTGGCAAGATTAGCTGGATCAATCATCCTTCATTCTCCCAGACTATGCATTTTAGCCCCAGTGAAAAATGAGGATCCTATAAATAAACAGAAAGAATGGATGATTACTGTGTGAAGACTCAACCAAATCTTCTGTGTCACATGTGCTCAAATGCCCCCTCCCCTGTCACATTTACTCTGCAAGAGCCCGAGCTCCAGAACATGTTCCAGTAGCTACTGGACCTTGACTCAGCATTCCCCAGCTCTTATCTCATGAATTTATCCCTCTAAGTCTTGTCTCATCAACCCCACTTGACAGAGGAGAAAACTGAGGCTCAGAGCTGGAAAGGATGGGTAGACACTGAGAGGGACTGGCTTGAGGTCTCCCACTGAAATTCTACTGGAGGTAGGCTGGCTAGTAGAACTTTCTGTGGTGATTGAAAGCTTATATGGCTGCACTGTCTGATGGTACCTACTAGCCATATGGTCACTGAGTGCTTGAAATGTGGCCTGTGTGACTGAGGACTGATTTTAATTGAAGTAGCCACATGTGGCTAGCAACTGCATGGTAGGAGATGATAGAGTGCTAGATGCAGAATTGGCACGTCTGGCTCTTTGGATGCAGACAGGAAGTGGCTGGGCAGCAGATAGATGACCTCAGAAATGTATGAACTGGAGTTTGCCACAACCTGGCCTTGCTTGGGGGCTCTGATCAAGAATTTGTCCCCAGAAATGCAATTATAGTCTTGGAGAGGACTTGGCAGGCCAAGGAAATCATTCACCTGCCCCAATAAGCTCCTGGAAATCATTCACCCAGTGACAGAGAAACAATGCTCTAGCAATTTGTCCTGCTCAGAAGCATTTGCCCGTGGAGTCCACTCACTCCACCCCGTGAATGGCAGGTGGTGGGCTCTAGCCTCCCGCCTAAGACTCAGACTGGTCCATCAAAGCCTGGGCTCTGTGAGTTGCTGGGGGTGGGGGAGGGCGGTGGAGGTCTACAGACACCATCCAGGTAGTTCCTTGTATTACTACAAGAGAAACTAAGGCCCAGACAGGGACTAGTGATCATTGAGGTGGCATCTTATGCAATGTGTCTGTCATTGGACTGGGTACTTGCCAGGGCCCTCGTTATGGCAACCCCAACATTCATTCCTCCCCCCTCTCCGCTAAGCAGTTGTCATGAGATTTTGGAGGTGACTGTCTCCACTTTAGCTGTAGCATGGATGTGGTTTGGTCCAAGCCAGTTGGCACAATCCCATCCCTTTTATCATAGTGGTGGGTCCATGAGTGCCTAAGCCAACCAGTGCATGGGGACAGATCATCCTGAGGGCAAAACCAACATCCAAAGGACTGTAGAGAAGAAGAGTCACAGAGAAACAAAGCTGGAGCCTTAATTGAACATGCCTAAAGTCATGGAATTTTCTGTTATGTGATTTAATATATCTAATCAATACCCCTTTTAGTTTAGACTTAAAATTCGGTTTTCTCTTACTTGCCACCCAAAGCATCCTTTCTGATGCAGATATCTGACGTCCATTCTATCATTTACTCTACACATCTGAAGTAGTGATGATGACTCCCAAAATACAGGTGAAGAGATCCAGAAAGGGCCAGGGGCTTGTTCTGAGTCATTCAACCCACCAACGGCAGAGGAGCTGAAATCCGTCTCTTGCCAAATCCCATTATTTCACTTACTCCTCACCATATGCCTGTGAATTAGGGGTTGGTACCCTATTTTATGGACAGGAATACTGAAACTCAGAAATGGAAAGGGACCTGCCCTATGCCTCATAATAATCCAGTAGGGGGTGGGGAGCATGTGCCAGTTATTCTGAGCCAGTTTAGTGATGTTATTGGAGGGGCTCTGACAGCCACTTTTTTTTTTTTTTTTTTTTTGCATGAGAATGCTCTAACTAACCTATCCTGGTGTGGTTCTTTTGTTATTCCATATTCCCTCTGTCATTGGAAAGGGCTAGTGTCTAAAGAGCTGGATGGAAGCTTTCGGCTGGTGGCTACATTGAGACACCTCTCTGTGTCAGTGATTGCCATGTAACAAACCACCCCCAAAGTGACTCAAAACGATACCCGTTTATAATCACTTACAAGTCTGTGGTCAGCGGATGGTTCTCATGTAGGCCAGGCTCAATTCTGAGTGACTTGAGAAAAAGGAAATTTATTGGAGTGACCATGGAAATTCACAGAATCACTGGAGTCAGGGGGACCTAGTCTGGAAAGTGGGCCAGAACATCCAGGTAAGCTGATGATGCATAAACTCTACTCCACAGTGATACCTCCTCTGAGGGAAATTCTCATAACTGCTTATATTCATAGGCACCAAGAGACACACAAGATGGGTTTCTGCCATACCATCTGTAGTGGCAAAATCCTGAAGACATCTGCACCTGTGTCAGCTAGCTGTTGCTGCGTGACAAAACCACCCAAAACTCAGTCACCTAAAGCATAAGCTTGTGTTATTGCTCTTGAATATGTGGTTCAACTGGGCAGTTGTGAAGTCTTCACATTGGAGTAATCGTACAGCTGTGGAAATGAATGAAATTGAACTCCAAATGTCAACATGGATAAATTTCAAAAAATATAATGTTGAGCCAGAGAGCAAGGTACAAAAAGGATACTTATGGCTGATGCACATGTATAAAATGCAAAAACAGTCAAAACAATACTGTTCATAGTCCACAGATATATGGCTATAGATTATAGGACAAAAAATATGAGTGGGCTTGACAAGCACCAAATCTTGCATTGTGTTTATTAAAAAGGGGGAGAGGTAATCTGGGGGTTCTCTGGAGACTCATCAGAGGCCATGTGCTCACCTGCCTGGCCACTTGCCTCCCAGCTACTCCTTCCTGTACCCTTCCTCAGCCTGTGGGTGCCTCTCAAGACCCCGGATCCTGAGCTGGAGCATCTGACTAGCCCAGCTCAGATCTATGCCCATCTGGGGTTCCCCTAGGGCCGAGAGAGGGGAAGCTGGTGTCTTAGACTTCTGTGGTTGGAGCTGGGCACCTCCTTCCGCCAAGAGGGCCTCAGGATTGGGAAAGGAGAGGTTTTGAAAAACATCTGGGGGCATTAGGAGAGATTCCAGATGCTGCCAGCCAAAAATGACAGCCTTCCACTCACCCACACCTAGATGCCCTTCCACCTGGGCACCTCCTCCCTCAGGACACAATTTTGAGATGCCCTCCCCGAAACCTTCTCAGACTTGCAGTCTGACTCAATACCTCCCTCTTCTGGGCTTTTCCAGAGCTCTTTGCCTTCTATTCCTCTCTTAAAGTTCCAAGAATGTCTAGTTGTTCTGTTAAATCTACTGTACACAGGATCTGGAAGGATGTAGAGGCTGAGAAGTGATATGGAAAGAAACGACAGACAGAAGAAAGGAGGGAGGGAAGGAAGGGAAACAAGGCAGGCAGGTGGGACTGAAGGACCTGGGCCTTCACCAGTCTGTGTTCCTTGCAGCACTCCACACCCAGAGGAGTGCCTGGCATGCAGCGGGCCCATGATTAATTTTGTTGACTGACTGGCTCTGCACTTTCTTAGGGGATGATGGTGATGATAACTGCCCCCAATTTTTCTCCAGGTTGACACTGAATGTCATTTGGTGCCTTCTGACACTTCCTATGGGGAGTGAAGGGCATAGCTCCATTGCGGAGCCCTCTCCCCAGCAGCTCCCCTCTCTGCACACCCCAGTCTCCTTCCTCTTGCTTTCAGATGTGCTCAGACCTCTGTTGTTCTCTGGGTCCCTTTGCCTTGTCTCCACCCCGCCTTCCTGCTGCCACCCTCACTGCTTAGGCTGCTTCTTAGAGGCAGAGCCTGAGGCAGGGATTCAGTACCTGTGATTTACAGAGGGAACTTACAGGGGAAATCTGGAACAGAGGGAAGGAAGCAGGATCAGACAGGGGAAGAAACCAAGCAAAGTTGTGGTTTTAGGAGAAGTCTGGTCTCAGCCTGAATCCCATGGGGAGCACTGGAGAGTAAAGGACACTACAGAGCTACCCTCTTCAGGATAAAGGGACTGGACCTTGTAATGGTCAATCACTGGTCAATGACTACTCTTGGGGGTTCATTTGGGATGGAGCATAAACCTTCCTGGCATTTATTTCCAGATGCTGAGGGTACTTGTTCAGTAAAGGCATGGCTGTGAGCTATTAGTAGGTACCCTCACAGTAGCTGGGGGGATGGGTGCTCCCACCCACTGGGGCAGGGGAGGGCAGTTTGAGCTTGGTGCCAACAGCATCACCACCCTCACCAACCTGGCTGCACCTGTGCTCCCTGGGACCTGGGCTGTGAGGGCAGGTGAAGAGCTCCCTGGATTTCTGCCCTAGTGCTGTGCATAGCTGGGCCACTGTGTTTTCTGGAGACACCCCTGTCCTCAGCCCTCTCTCACCGTCCCTGTGAAGTGTCATCAGTGCCCCAGACCCAGCACATCCAGGCTGAACCCACACGGCGGGGAGGGAGGACAGGGGCCGTGTGGGCCTTCAGCAAGCACTGTCCCTCCTGTTGGCTCTTGGGCTTCTGGGATGCTGACTCCTCCTGACTCCAGGGCCTGGGCCCGGGCTGGCTGGGGCCAAATAACATAGTCTTCCATTTCCCACCCTGGCTTGGGGCTGGTTGGGGATGGACGCAGAAACCTGGCCTGAGCAAGGCCAGAGGAGAGCTGGCTTGGGGAGGGATGTGTGTAAGTGTGACTGGTAGAAGAGCCGGAGGGTGTGCACATGCAGGGGCCTATTGGAGTGTGTCAGTGAGACAAGACAGGGGCAGGAGGCCAGGAAGGAGGCCGCTGTGGTGGTCCAGTCAGGAGATAATGGTGGCTTGAGAGGTGGTTGCCATGGCGACTGAGAGCCAGGGATGGATGATCGCAGAGATGGAGGGAGAGACCCCAGAGGTCTTGCTGGCAGTTGCATATGGGGCCAGAGAGGGTGGGCAGGTCAGTGTGGCTTTCAGGGTCCAGCCGGGTCCCTGGCTGACTTGCTGCCAAGCTGGCGAGGGTCCCAGAGAGAGAAGGTGTCACACCCATTGTCCCCTGGACTGGCTGGCCTTGTTCAGCCCCTGCGGGGACAGAGTGCTTGCTGAGCCAGACTGGAGGCCGCACGCAGCCTTGGAGGAGGGTGTGAGGCCCCCACTTTAGAGGTGGGCACAGGGGCCATGGCTCTGAGTCTGAGCCGTGACCGCCACCCTCTGTGCTGCGCCCCCTTCCCCTGATCCAAGAGTCCTGAGGCCCTGGGGTGTCAGGAGTCAGGCCCCTTCCCTCTGCCCCCTGGGCCCTGGTGGTCTGTGGGCAGGGGCACGCTCTGAAGAGACTGTGTCCTCCCCGCAGCCCAGACTTGGCTTCTCCTGAGCGACCTTCTTCTCGGATCCACATCCAGGAGATGAGCTCAAGTGCTATTCCTGCCCAGTGATGTCACCCTGCCCAGGGCTGTTCCCCGGGGCTGGGGGACACAGCCCACCCGCCCCCTCAGACACCCCCAACCTTTCTCTATGACACACACACACTTTCCCACATACTCGTGACCCCACACCTCCACAGACACGCTCCCTCTCACACACGTTCTCTCACACACTCACTCTCACGCACTCACGCTGACACGCACACGTTCTCTCACACATACCCTGGAGGCCCATAACCTCCCACACCTGTGCTTCATCCCCTTGATACACCCATTACTTAACCTACCCCCAGTGCACCCCTACCCAGTCACACACTCACACGCACCCACCCTCTGACCTGCATTCCCGTGCATGCACACACACTGCTGGACAGACACTCTCTCACATCCATGTTCTCATGGACAAATGGCTGCCCTGGGATCTCACACACTGCACACTCCCCTGTCCCTGACCCACTCATCTCACACAAGTCCACAGCCCTGAGTACAAATCACCCCCATGTACCCTCGTCCCTGAGTTCACACCTATAAACCCAGAGGTCCCCTGCGACCACCCCAGGGAGCTCTGAGAAAATGAGAGCCGCCTGAGGAGGCTGTGTTGCCTCCCACCATCTCTGCAGGGCTGTCTTGTTGGGGAGGAGGAGGCTTGCGACCCAGAGTGAAGGTGGGAGTGAAGGGAGGAAAGCCACTGGGAAGCCAACCCTAAATCCTACAGGAGGGAGAGCTTTGCCTAGGTCAAAGCTGGCTGGGCGTGGAAGTGAGCTCTCCATCACAGGAAGTGTGCAAGCATGGGCTAAGCCACTCCTTAATGGAGAAGGTGTAGAGGACCTCAGTCTCTAGACTCTGACTGCTGGGGGGTCGGGGATGAGGGAGCTGGGTTGGGTGATGGGCTTGGCGGTGATGAAGGGGCTGGTTGGGCAGGTAAGGGGCAGGAGGGGCGCCAGAGAGGCAGGTAAGGCTGGGGCCCACGGTCCCAGAGGGTGAGGGCTGTCTCGCCGTGGCCACCATAATTCAGCCCAGGTGGACAGTTTCCTTTCTCTTGCCTGATTTACTGCCTGCTTCGAAGGGGCGAGGCCCATTCTTTGAACTTCAAAGGGAGCAGTGAGTGAAGCTGGGGCAGTAGTGTGAGCCCCCTGAGCCCTGGGGTCTGTCCCAGAGGCTCCCGGTTCTGGGTCTGCCAGCCACTCACCAAAGCTTGCCAAGCCACAGCCTCCTGGTCTGAAAACTGTGGTCCCTGCCACTGGGCCCCTGAAAGGAGGTCAGGAGATGGAGTCCTGCACTTGTTTTAAAGGCTGGGGGCTGTGACCCCCCCAGGCTCTGTTGCAACCTCTCAGCCCTGTAAGCTCTGTTCAGGACAGAGAGGGGACCTGTCACCTCTTGTATTTTTTAACCCATCACTCCTTTTATTCTTATTTTACCCCCATTTTGCAGGTGGATAAATTGAGGCCCAGAGACATTAGGTCTGCCTCCTAAGCATACAAGAGATGCCTCGGCCCCAGTCCCTGGTCTCTCCCCAGGCCTGCCCCATGGCTTGTGCCCCTGCGGTTGCAGTTGAGTTGGAAGTTTGTTTGTTGAGTTTTTCATTTCTTTTACTGAGGGACGGGCTGGCCCGGGCTCTGCCATGGCAACCTGTGTCTCTGGGCCTCAGTTTCCCCATCTGTAAAAAGGGCTGTATGCTAGTGCTGGGGCACTCTGATGTGGAAAGAATCTCAAGCAGTGAGTGGCCTTCGTGCTTGGGGCAGACCTGGGAGGCCCTTTCTTTATTGTGCCCTGAGTTACATAAAACATCCAGGGCAGGTGTCAGTCAATGTGCAAAACTACGTCTACCATAAAAATCTTGATTTCCGCCTTCTCATAGAGAACCAGAAACTTTTCTCATACCAGCATTCCTAGCTGCTAACCACCACCACCAGCTGGAGCTGGGAGGGTTCCCCATGAGGTGGAGGACACGCTCTGCAGCCCCCACACCCCCTTCCCGCCAGTGCCCTTATTGGTGTGCTCTGCCTGGGCCCCAGAAGCACCTGAGTTTGAGACCCTTAACTTGCCTGAATTGATTTGCTTCGGAATTCCTGCCCCATTTCGAACCTGCTGTGTGACCCTGGGCAGCTCACTACCTCTCTGAGGCTCAGAGTGGACTAAAGCTCCGCACAGACCTTCTCAGCATTTCGTCTGTGCGTAGGGGACATCACAGCTGATGGCAGCTGGGATTGGTGGGCATTTGGACAGCTCGGGGCCTCACTCTCAAAGTACATGCAGGAGATGAGCTTAAACACAGGAAACAATGTCAGAGGGAGGCAGTGGGCCCTTGGGGACAGCTTGAACTGGGAGGTGTGAAGCCAGAGGGACCTGGGGTTGAGCCCTTGTCCTGGCACTTTCCGGCTGTGTGAGCTTGGGAATGCTACTTAACCTCTCAGGTCAGCGCCTCTGTGGGCTACTCATCTCTCAAAGCCTCAAAACAGGGCGGCAGTAAGGATGTGAGGGGGTCCATGTGGGGAAGCCCCTGGCACACAGCTGGTGCTTGGTGAGTACCATGGAAGTTATGGGCCCAAAAGAGGGAGGGCCAGGCCCTAAGAGGGCCTCCTGGGAGGTCAGGAAGTTGAGGAGTGTCTGGATAGGAGTTTCTAAAGATGACCAGAATGGGGGGTGATATGTGAAGGAGAAAGAGGTGCCTGGTTGGACCACAGCTCATCAGGGAGCGCCTTTGGCTGTGAGGGGGGAGGGGCTGGTAAGGGGACAATGACGTGGCCTGAGACCAAACCATGGCAATGGGGAGCCATGGATGTTCTCGAGCAAGGGGACACCTGTCTTTCTTTGAAGTCAATTGTGATGCGAGAGTATGTACTTTCCCTAATGCCCCAAATTTTGGGGGGAGGGGTGATGGCAATATTCTTCTCAAAGATACTCTTGGGGGTCCATGGACAGAGCTGTGCATTGCAAATTGGGTCTGGGTCTTTTAAACTCAAATCCCCACTTGCCAACCTGCTCCACCCTGGATGTCAAGTGCTTCCTACAATCTGCTGGGGAGAAAGGAGCCAGGCCTTTGGGGTGAAAGTGACTGGGAGTCAGATCTCAGCTCCACCCTTGTGTGGCCCTGGCAGAATTTTCCACCCACTTACTTCTTTGAGCCTTGGTTTCCTCATCCATAAACCTCACGGGGGACCCAGCATCTAGAAGTTTTGAAGCTTCGTTTCAGTGCAGGCCTGTTCTAGTTTCTCATCTTCAAGGGCGAAAGCATTTTGTAAAGGAGGGGTGCCGGGACGCTTGCCTCACCCCTACTGGGTGAGTGTGTGCCTTGAACTGTGATTCTATTTGTGGGGCTGGTTGGGAGGAGCGGGAGAAGGGGACCCTCCCGAGCTGTCTGGGGGTGCTGCCATGAGGCACAAATGCACAGATGGGATGTGTGCTGAGTGTGTAGTATGTGCTGGGCCTCCCCCGGGCCCCTCAGAGCAGACACTTGAGGCAGAAGGGTGCTCTGCATGCAGCCGCGTGGAGAGCAGAGCCCATCGTACCAGAGGGAAATGCTCGCTTGGGAATGTGCGCTGTCTTTTAGGAATGATTTGGGGGCCATAAATTTTCGGTAGCAAAGCAATCCTCCAAGTTTTCATAATGCTGAAAAGTTTGGACTTGTCTTGAGGGGTAACAATTTCACCCAAGTGATGCACCAGCTCCAACTATTTGTTATTGCAAAGGTTGATTTTTTTTCCCTTAAGGTGGAATCCTCCTCGAATTTCATGCTCTGCTTTAACTTGTTTTATTTCACCCGGAACACGAATAAAAATAGCCCACGAGATGTACAGATGGTGAAGGAAGGAAGGAAGGAGGGCAGAATGTTGGCTGAGCGTTTACTGTGTGCCAGGCCTGGCTCTGGGCCCACAGAGCTGACACCCTCCGCCGGGTCCCTGGCCTCGGCAGCTTCCGTCCAGCACTGGGAGGGGGGTACCCCCCTCCTCTGGCTCTGAACCCTCCAGGCAGCGCTCCCTGCATGCAGCCATTTCACAGATGAGGAAATGAAGTCTCCGGGCATTTGGGAGCCTGTCCAAAGTCTCACAGGTGGGCATTTGGGAGCCAAGATTCAAACTCAGAGCTGTGTAACTTGAAAGTTCATTTTGGGGGAGCAGCCATCTATTCAGGGGCAAATCTCTTGAATCCCTACTGGAAACTCGCACTCCGAAGCTTATCTCCAGTGGCCAAGATAATGCTCTCTGCAGCTGAAGTGCCAACTTCGAGTGTGAACAAGACTGCAGGGAGGGGATGTTTGACATAGTTGACTCCAGGGCTGGTCTGACGTCTGCTTGAGCACCCTAGAAGCCCTGTCTCCATGCCAACCGTTGCTGTGCCCCTCGCGGGCATTTTCCTCCACTCACTAAAGCAGGTCCTGAAAGGATGCCAAAGGGACCGCTTTCTGCTTTGAAGCGGGTCATTTGCATGCCATTTGCATATACAGTCATTTTTCTAGGTTCTCCCCAAACAGGGGCTGACACAGTGCATGTGTTGTCTCCAGAACCCGACTTGACAGAATCAAAGGGCATCAAAACCGTGCTGTATGTTGACGGAGGGGCTAAGGCAGCCGGGGCCCTGTGATGGAGTGTGTGTCCTCGTCAGGCTTTCCCAAGGCAGGGGCAGCAGGTGGGTGTGAGGCCCAGACACAGGGCTGGGTTGAATGGGGAGGGGGGAGGGGGGAGCCCAGGGAAGGAAGAGTCATGCTCAGAGTCAACCAGAAGGTTCTCTGAGCAGAGCTGTTGAGACAGTCTTTGTTCTGGAAAACACTGCCTGTATTAGAGCTACTAGGTGCTTTATATACGTTATCTGTGTTCCCCAGTGTGGTTCTGCAACTCTGCAGGTCTGGAGAAAGGCACTTGCTCCTTACCAGGTAAGAGGTCCACCAAGAGGTGGTGGCGCGTGGATGCCAGGAGAAGGGTAGGATCCCGGGAGCTCAGGAGGCCCTCGGAGGGCATGCCAGCATGGGGACAGAGCTGCGGAGATGGGTGTGTGAGCTAGGGTTGCCACAGCAAAGTGCCACAGGCCGGGCCACTCGACGACAGAGATTTATTGTCTTATGGTGCCAGAGGCCAGACGGCAGAGATCAAGGTGACGGCAGGGTTGGTTTTATCTGAGGGCTGTCTCCTGGGTGTGTAGGCAACCATCTTTTCCCAGTTGTCTTCACCTGGTCTCCCCTCTGTGTCTAGGTCCTAATCTCCTCTCCCGAGAAGGACACCATCAGGTTGGATTAGGACCTGCCTACATGACCTCATTTTAACTAACCTCTTTCAAAACTACCTACAAAGATAGTCACATTCTGAGGAACTGGGAGTTGGGACATCAACGTGTGGATTTTGGAGGAACACAACGCACCCTGAACAGTGGAGGTTGTCATGTGGCTGGATGTGCTCGTGCTGGCCAGTTTTCTAAGGCCTGATGGGTCTTCTAGTGCAGAGAAAGTCACTTGACCTCTTAGCCTGGGTTCTCCCCAAAAGCAGAGTCTGAGGCAAGGGTTTGGGACCTGGCGATTTATTTTGGGGTGTGATCCCAGGGGCTAGGAATGGAGGACTGGGGTGAGTGAGGTAGAGAAGGGGGAAAGCCAGTCTAAGTTGCTGTTCCTGAACTAATCACTGCTGTAGGCAACTGGGGCCCGATTCTGCAGGTGGGGGACAATGGGTGGACTATACACCTTCCAAGCTGGCAACCAGTTATAACCAATGGAACCGCCTGCTTCAGGGAGCCAGAGGCCCTGCTGACATTCATTTTTTTGGCAGAAGCTGACAGCGCATCTCCCATGCCAGGCTCTGTGCTTTACCTTGCTGGGCACATGGAGATGTGTGAGACAATTCTGGGAACAATCAGCATCCTTAGTGAGGAATGTCAGGAAGAGGCCTATACAGAGTACACAGCAGGCACAGCACAGGGACTTATCATATCTGCCTGGGGGAGGGGAGTGTCACAAAGGGGGCATGGATCAGAACCTTAGAAGAGGTGTAAGTGTGTTCCGGGGAGAATACAGGCATCCAGGCTGAGGGAACGTGGATGGGGGTGACTCCACCCTCCAAATCTGAAATCCAGCACGCTCCCATTCTTCTTGGGCACACTGATGGACCCATCTCTTAGGCCAGCTTGCAGTTAGCAACTGTGTTGCAGCCCCTGGGTGGGGGGCACAAGTGATGCATGCCACTTGCAGGTCTGTCCTCCTCCTTCACACGATTTGCCTCAGCTCGCTGGCTGGATGATGCCAGGGCAGGCTCCGGGCCACAAAGATGCTGGTGGTGCACAAGATGGAAGGAACCTGGGGCCCCGAGTGACTGTGTGGAGCCTAGCTCCATGGCTAAACCTCCTTGAACAATGACAAGAGTGAGAAATAGACCTTTATGGCGATGAGCCTCAGAGACTTTGGGGCTGTTTGTTACAGCTCTCTGTCTTCCCTTACTGATACAGAAATTGGTCATTTGAAGTGCAGTGTTAGCATAAGAACCTAAATATATGGCATTGGCTTTGCTATTGAGTGACTGGGTGGAAACCGGTAATAAGAGTCTTTGAAATCTGCTGGTCCATGTCATTAAGTGGCAAAATCCTTGGGAGGACTGCTGGCTGGGCTGGCTTGGGAGGCAGAGCATGTGGCTGCTGAGCCTATAGCTCTCGGGGTAGATTGTTCCCAGAAGTGTCTTGGCCCCTACAGGCTGCATTTGCCAGGTATTACAGGAAAGGGATGAGCTCAGAAGAAGAGCAGCTGGTTTGAGGCAGAAACAATAGAAATGGAGAGGGATTTATTTTCAGGGTTGGAAAAGCTAACTGCATCTGGATCTGCAACAGTAGGAGATTAAGATTGAGAAAAACCTCAGCCCTCTGTGAAGCCCATGTGAAGGATGTGACATTTTCACTCAATTACAATAGCCTCAAGGTTGTCATGATTAAGCGGGGAGGAAGAGGCAAGAAGAGGGGGAAAAATAAATGTGGCTCTGGGTGTGACTGTTGGCCCTTGGAATTGACTAGAAGCAGTAGATTAGAAATTTAGGATTGGAGGGAATTACATTGCCAAAGAAACAACGATGGTGGGCGAAAAAGAGTCTTTGAAGTTTAATATACCTTTGGGCCCCCAGCTCTCCATGAACAGGAGGCAGGGCTCTGGAAACTCTACAGTGGGCAACAGGGCACTCTACCTTACCCCGTACAGGGTGGATCCAGGGGACGCAGAGAAAGACGGACAAGGAGTTCTCTAAGAAAGCATAGCCAGTGTCAAGTCAGGGGACATCCGTGGCAATCCCTGCCTTACACTGGGCAGTGGACCTCTTGCTTCTGGGGCCTTCCATTCTTCTCTCTTCTGAACGGGAGTTTTCACTGGGGTTATTTTACCTCTGCTCCATTGTCACACACACTGTGTGTGTGTGTGTGTGTGTGTGTGTGTGTGCAACAAATATATTTTCTCTCTAGTTCATGGACCATCAGACCATGTGATCGGATGGGACTTTGGGCTGTCTCCTTGAGGAGAGGGCGAGTTTTTTTCTATGTGTAGAAGGAGGGACATTCATTGATATGTGTTGGCCAAAGGGGCAGACTATGGCAGTGACTACTAAGTGTACAAAGTCATCTGTGTCCCTTCCTGTCTTCCAGGGCACTCCACAAGGCCACGTTCCCTTGTAGTCAGCTGGCCAAGTAACTGAAGTATGGCCAAAAGAATGTGGGCAGAGAGATGCACACCACGGATGCTTGGCTCTCCAAACCCTGCATTATCTTCCACGTGTCCTCTGTTTCCATGGGTGATGCCAAGGTGACCCTGGTGGCCATGTGTTGGAAGTGGAGATGTGTACAGATGACTGCATGGAACTGAACCCTGAACACAGTGCATTGGAGGTGGCATCAGTGAGAAAGTTCAGTTGTTGAATCCGCTGTGCCTCGGGGGGCTCTTTGTTACAGGATTAACTTCTCCTGACTAACACACACACATATCTTGGTCCCCTCCCAACTGGCTGATCTGTTGAAGTCACGTTACTCTCCTGCAAAAAACTCTGGGATGGAGCCATGGCTCACTGGGTGGCCAGAAACCTGAACACAGCCCATGGGGCCTGCATGCCAGCCCTCTCCTGTCTTCCTGACCCTTCCTCCCCTTGCTCTCTCTTCTTGGGTCACACTTTTCTTTTCCTCAAATACCCCACTCTGTCTTCTCCCTCGGGTCCTTCATCCTATGCTTGGACATCTCCTGCCCTGTTTTTTGTGCTCACCCGTTGTCCTTCAGACCTTATCGCAAACATCATTTCCTCAGGGAAGGATTCCTGGCATCCTTCAGCCTGGATTCAGGCCCGCCATACATCAATTTGTGGACCTTCGTTACAATTGCCCAAGAGAAGCCCTGGCGTGGCCAGAAGAGAAATGTTTTGGAAGTTGTGTTAATTAGATGCTGTTAACTGCCCCCTTATCTTTCCCATTCCCCCTCCCTGCTAACAGAGCCCCAGTTTGGTTCAGAGGACCTCGTGCCCCTGGGGCTCTTCTACCAGACCCCCTTCCTGCCGCAGTTGGCCGTGGGACCCAGTGCTGCTTGATAGGATCTAAATGGGAGTCCCCTTGGTGGGTTCTTAAAAGGCATTGTTTTCCTAAAAATGCCAGCATAGGCCTTTCCCCCTTCACCCTCCCATCTTCTTCCTTTCCTGTGTGAGGATGAGCACCACGTGCTAAGGATGGTGGGCCAGGAGCTGGAAGGAGCCTGTGTCCTTGATGACTCCCTCTAGCAGCTGCTCAGCTCTTCCGAGCAACCCAAAACCCTGTTTGGAATTGGGGTTTGTTACATGCAGCTGAACACGATCCTAACTGATGCACAAGGCTTTTAGGGGCTTCACAGAGTGAAGTTCTGGGAGAACTTCAGGAACTCCAGGACTACAGAGAACTCCAGGAAGCCTGGAGAACTGTGCCGGGACAGAGAACACAGCCCTGTCAGGACCGCAGGGGCTGTTAGGACACGGCTCTTGAGGTTCCTGGAATGAATCCGTACATCCTTGCCTCTCGGGATGAGCTTCAGATCCCATGTTCCGGGCAGGACAACCTGGTCCCATGCCTGGATGGTCAGAGTAAGGCGAGGGAATGCCCAGGTCCTTGGAATCCTACAGTGAGAGGCCACATCCTGACCATCACCTGCTACATACTCTCAAAACTCCCTGTGCTTTCATTATGTGATGCTAAGCCAAAGGCCCCATAATCGCTAGGCTGGGGCGGGGGGGAGCCCAAGAGAGGGGGAAAGGGGAATGGGCTGGGGCATGCTCCCAGGAGGAGGGAGTCCTGGGTGCCACACCTTTTTTTTGAGATATAATTGACATGTAACATTACATTAGGTTCATTGGTACAACATAATGATTCAATATTTGTATTATGTGAAATGATCACCACAAACAGGTCTAGTTAACATCCATCGCCACACAATTTTTTTCTTGTGGTGAGAACTTTTAAGATCTACTCTCTTAGCAGCTTTCAAATATGGAACTCAGTATTATTTATTTTTAAAAAAGATTTTATTTGTTCAACAGAGATAGCAAAAGAGCACAAGCAGGAGGAGCAGTAGAGGGAGAGGGAAAAGCAGACTCCCAGACTTGTGGGGCTTGATCCCAGGACCCTGGGATCATGACCCAAGCTGAAGGCAGACGCTTAACCATCTGAGCCACCCAGGCGCCCTGCAACACAGTATTATTAACTATAGTTGCCACACTCTACATGACATCCCCATGACTTATGTGTTTGATAACCAGAAGTTAGTATCTTCTGACCCCCTGCACTCATTTTGCCCACCCCTACCTTCCCACCTCTGGCAACCAGCACTCTGTTCTCTGTATCTACGAGTTCAGTTCTTTGGGTTTTTTTCAGATTCCATAAATAAGAGAGATTGTATATTTATATTTTTTCTGACTTATTTCACTTAGCACACTGCCCTCAGGGTCCATCCATGTTGTGGCAAATGGCAGGATTTCCTTCTTTTTTATGGCTGAGTACTATTCCATTGTACATATATACATACCACAACCTGTTCATCCATTCATTCATTGATGGACACTTAGGTTATTTCTATGACTCAGCTATTGTAAATAATGCTGCAGTGAACACGGGGGTGCAGGTACCTTTTCAAATTCATGTTCTCATTTCCTTTGGCTAAGTATCCACAAGTGGAATAGTTGGATCATATAGTAGTTCTGTTTTTTAGTTTTTCCACTGTTTTCCACAGTGGCCGCATGAATTTACATTCACACCCACAGTGCACAAGTGTTCCCCTTTCTCCGCATCCTTGCCAACACTTGTTATTTCTTGTCTTTTTGATATTAGCCACCCTAACAGGTGTGAGGTGGTATCTCATTGTGGATTTGATTTGCATTTCCCTGATGATGAGTGATATGGAGCATCTTTTCATGTACCTGTTGGTCATCTGTAGGTCTTCTTCAGGAAAATACTTGTTCTGATCTTCTGACATTTTTTTAACTGGATTGGTTTTTGTTTGTTTGTTTGTTTGTTTGTTTATTTTGCTATTGGATTGTAGGAGTTCTTTATGTATTTTGGGTATTGATTCCTTACCAGATATGTGATTTGCAAATATTTTCTTCCATTCAGTAGTTTGCCTTTCCCTCTGTTGGCTTCCTGTGCTGTGCCGAGGCATTTTAGTCTGACGTGGGTAGGCACACTTGGAATGCCCACCTGCTGCTTGTGCTGCTGCCACATTCTAGAGACTTCCCCCGGGGTTGCCTCCCTCCCCAGAGTTGGCTTTCCTCACTTATCTGTCCGCTTCTAGACCCTACCAGCCCCACAGCCTTGGCCACCCTCCACACGGAGGGCTGCAGGGGGCTCTGGATTTGGAGACGGGTTTCCTGGGCCCTCCCATTTCTCAGATGACAAGTACCAGAACCAAGAACCGGCAGGCAGGAAGGTTGGCAGTGAGGTGAGTGGTCAAGGTGCCAGTCGAGGTCTTGATTCTGGCCTTCAGTCCTGGCTCTGTCATGTGTGCTCCAAACAAGTCAGTGCCCATCCTGAGAGCCAGCCTGCCTGATCCGCTGTGCCGTAGAACAGAGCTCTCTCCCCTGTGCTCTCCACCATGCCTGCACCAAGTGATTCCTTCAAGGGCAGCCCCGTTGTCCTGTATCCACCACCACGCAGTTCTGGGCCCCCACTGTATGCCAGGCTCTGTGCACATGTTGGAAAGGCCCTTTTGGAGCCAATCTTGCCCAAGGGGAGCAGATGTCTCTCTCTCTCTCTCTCTCTCTCTCTCTCTCTCTCTATCTCTCTCTATCTCTCACACACACACACACACACACACACGAATAGACACATGGGCATAGCCTGTGGGGATGTGGGGAGGGCTGTGGAGACAGTGAGGTGGTGTATGAGAGAGATGTGCCTAGCTCAGGGGGAGGGCCATGGGGGGCAAAGAGTAGAGACAAGAGTGTTTCTGGGACAGAGCCCAACTGGGCCAAGACCCTCAGTCTGGGGGAGTGAGCTCCACCTGTATTTGAGGAAGAGAGTGTGGGCCAGTGTGGAAGAAGCCCATCCAGGGAGGAGACTAGGGGCCAGGGGGTAACAGAGCCAGATCAGTTGAGCTCTCCTATTAGTAAAATGGGAGCCATAGCAGGTTTGGGACTAGGGCATGTGGCAGTGGACCTGGTGGGAAGTCATGGGTTGGGAAGAAACGTAAAATCAGTGATTTTACGTAACTTATTGATACTTTGGGGAGGGTGAGAGGAGGGAGATGAAGGAGTCACAGGTGGCCTGGACCTCTTGGTGATTGGAAGTGCCATTTCCTGAGACGTGGGGAAGAAAGAAGCATGAACAGATTTATAGTTCAGTCTGGAATATGAAAGATGAGAGTTGCCTCAAGGGGAGAGGAAAATAGGCATTTGGATATGTAGGTCTGGGGCTGGGAAGAGATCTCCTTTTCCTCCCACCTTTATTTCTTCCATAAACACCTCTTGGGAGCTTCTTTGTGCCTGTTTTGAGCTGAAGATGGCAAGAGAGCTCCTTCTAGGACTTCTAAAGCTTGTGGTCCACTGGGGCCCCTGTGTACCTCCTCAGCATCACATGATCCAGACTTAGCTGCTGTGATAAAGAGACCCCCAAACACAGTGGCAAACAAGTCAGAGTGAGTGAGATGGAAGACATGGCAGGGTTTGGGAGCCGGGTTGTTTACTCCTCCCACTTTATGGTCCACTGAGGCATTCGGGGATGGGAGGGAACTCGGGCATTTTCAAAGACCTACATTTCTGAATTCAAGGGGATTATTTCCATGCTCACCTTCCCCAAGCCAGCTGAGAAGGGCAAGGGCAAGGGGATGAATGTCCATTTCTTCCCTGGGGGCCACTAGAAGGGATACACATGTCTTAGGCCGACCTCCCATTGGCCAGGATTTAATCTAATGCCCTCAGATCTATGCTGCAAGGGAAGCGGGGAGAGGCAGGCTCCGGCGAGATGCCAGGGCAGCTGTGTCCCCAGGTAACCTGAGAGGGTTCTTACTGTCAGGAAGAAGAGTGTGGAGACTTTTGGACAGCCCACGGTCTCTACCTTGAAGTCTGGGACGTTGAAAGCCATGCAGTGCCTCGACGAGGAAATCTCCCACATGGTGTCCCAAGACAATGTGAATGGAACATTTTGAAGTAGTGAGGACCCTCTGGGAACCAAAGTGGGTGGCTCATTTCAGCATGCTGGTTGGATTCTTACTCACTCTGGGCAGTCCAATTATGGAAACTTGGAGATTCTGTTGCAAGCCTTTACCAGGCAGTGCCCCTAAATCCCTTCGGTGGGTACTCCTCCAACCTGAATTGCACACCCCCCCAATGGGAAGCTCACCCCCTTATGGGTACCTTCTCCATTTCTCTGGACTCCCTGACTGGGAGAAAGCAATCCTCATAGGGAGCTCTGAGGTCCCCCTGTGGCCATCCACCCAAGCTGTCAATCCTGGCTCTGCCCTCTGCTCTCTGCTTGCCCCAGAACAATCCTGCAGAAACTTGGGATCAACAACAGAAGTCCTCCAAAGCTGCTTTTCCACCAGTAAAAGAGAAATGTATGGCTGTGCAAGACTCCTGGGGCAATCAAGTCCTTATGGCCAGCCCCTCCCCCCAAATGCTATGTGTTGTGATGATGAGAGGCATGATGGGCGGTACAGTATCCAGTCGAGTGACCTTGGGTAAGTTGCTTCACCTCAGTGAGCCTCAGCTTCCCTGGGTCTGATTCCCACCTCTGCCGTTCACTAGCTCTGGACCAGAGGCCAAGTGCAATGCCTGTCTGGGCCACAGTTAACCCATCTTTAAAGTGGAGGTAACAGGGGATGGTACCAACTTCACTGAGGTCTCAGGAGGCTTGAAGAAGCTCAAGCTTCTGGAGAACTTGGCAGTGACTAACCACAGTAGGAGATGCCAGACTGATGCCATCTGGGAATTAACCAGTTCTTTTCTCCCAGATAGCTCATGCTACCGCTTAGCCCTTTCCTGCCTCGTCCTCCTTCCCCTTAGTTCAATGAGCCAGTTACTTCCTGGCTTTGACTTTCAAAATCCTAGACCCACAGGCAAAGGAAGATCTTGTGGGAGGCCTATAAAAAGCTAGCGAGAGTTTACTCTGGGCTGGAGCTCCTCCAATGGCTCTGCACACATTATTCCCTGGCACCCTGATGCCAACCTATGAGGCATGTGCTCCATTATCCCATTTCACAGATGAGAGAACCAAGGCAGAGAGGTTATGTGTGCTGTGAAGCTTTCAGCAGTGGGTCCCCACACACAGTGAGATTTCTCCAGGCTCTCCCCAGAGGTGGAGAGGGGAGGGAGACTCAGGAGGGAGCCGGGCCCCAGCCCCAGATGTGCTGGGGGGCTGGTGGGCCCTGGGAGCAGACGGGGCTTGGCCTGCCACCTGCAGACGAGAGTAGGGGTCGGTGGGGTCTCCCTGCCATGCAGAGTGCCAGAGCAGCAGGAGACCAGGAGAGTGCACGCAGGGGCTGCAGGGGTGTGGAAAGAGGCTGGCCTTGTCTTCTGTTGGTGGTGGGTTGAGGGGAGGTGGGCTGCAGGGGTCCTGCCAAAGGCAGCACTCGGTTGACTGGTTCATATGTCCAGGGCTCCTGGTGAAAGACAGTTGTACCCAAATTGACGGAGATCCCACTTCTGTCAGAGTAGGAGTCAAAAAATGAATTTGAGATATTAAAAAAAAAAAATCTTAAAAAAATTTCTTGAGCATCTGACGCTGTGGATTGAATGTCATCCAGGCTCCATACTCAATATACGTCCATGATTATGGTCTTCTCGCTGTTGTTGCCCAACTGAGGCGGGGAGACAAGATACACTCGTGTTTGTGTGTGCATTTGGCATGCATGTGTGTGTATTTGCAGGTGCGCACGTCTATGTGTATGTATGTCTTGATATGTGTGCCTCTCTGTAGGTGTGCATGTGTGTGTGTATTGTGCATGCGTGCCTTTCCCCCCAAGTGTGTTGCCTGCACCAGCCTGACCGTGCACAGCCGTTCCCCATCCCAGCCCCCAGAACGCCCGTTTTGTTTCTCACCCTTTCATATTCAAATGTCGGCCTGGCTCCCAGCATGCCCTGGGGATTTATGGCCTGATTGTGTATTGTTGGAGTCTGGTGAGTGGGTGAGCTCATCATTTGGCTTGTGATGGTAATTCCTGCCTGAGCCTGGGGGCCCCCCATCTGCTTCAGAGGGGCTTGCTTGTGTCCATGTCCCTTGTTGCTAGGTGCCCAAGCCATCCATTCAATCCAGAGATATGGAATAATACAAATACCAACAATAGCTAACATTTCTTGATTGGGGGTTGACTCTGTGCCAGATGTGGTTCTAAGGCCTTTGCATGTTCTACCTCATTTGAGCTCCATTTTACTGGATGAGGAAACTGAGGCAGAGGAAGCCGCCCAAGGGCAGACAGCCACCACCACCCTGACTCGCCATCCATCCTCAGGCAGCCTGGTGTCAGCCCCATTTTCCACCCCCGCTCCCTTTCCCTCCTCTGGGCCATTTGGCCCCATCATATGGCTGGCCTTAGTGCTGGCTTCCTCCCTTGCATCCCAGGCCCTGCTGGAGCCTCAGGCCTGCTTCCTGGAGGCTCCCCTATCCTCAGCACAGCTGTTGGGACGCCCTTCCTAAAACTTCCACCCCTCTTCACTTAGGCCTCCCATGCCTCCCCATTGTGCTTGAGCCAAAACTCAAATTTGTCCTGGCATTTAGGGCTCCACTGGAACCTGGTCTTTTCGCCCAGCCTCAGCAGGGTTGTCCTGGGGCAGGTAGAATAGGCAGAGAGCAGAGCTGGGACCAGTATTGAGCTCTGCAGTGGGAGAGGCAAGCAAGTGGACTGCTGGGAGCTTTGAACTTGGAGTCCAGGTATCCATGGTAAGAGGTGGCCATTGAAGCAGGAGCAATGGGGGACACTCAGCCTCAGATGGTTCTATTGGGGGCTGCTCAGGCACTGTTCCTCCACACCCTGGGCCTCTCTGAGCTCAGTTGCCCCTGCTCCACCCTGCAGGAGAGGGGGAGGAGAGGGGATCTCCATAGGTCCATGCTGTGAGCCACACAGAAGCCAGAGATTCACTCACCCAAGGGGCTGGGTGGCATTGTGCTTACAGTAGCCATAGGGTGGATGGAAAAATGGGCTGGGGTGGAGCTTTGGAGTCATGTACTCCTGGTTCCTCTCTCCCTTCTCTGCCAGCTGCAAACCTCCTGGCACCTTAGTTTCCTCATCAGAGAAATGGGACAATACCACAGCATCACAGTTATTGCTAATGCCAAGAGCTTCCAGAAAGGGCCTGCATTTGAGAAGGGCTAATTCTTCTTTTAAAATAAAAAATGGTATTTCTACAAAAGGCAGATTGATCTCCTGTGCCTTTGGGACCCCTATTTTTCTCTGTGGAGTCCCGGGACACTGTCTCCTTTTGCCTCTGCGATCTCTCCAAGCCTGTTTCCCCACAGCACAGTGATAGCCCTGCTTCCTTACGGTGCTCCAGGGTTAAGGCGGATAAAGCTGTGCGCACACAGCAGGTGCTGACCCCCCTTGAGTGTGCTTCTTCCCAACAGCCAGCCTGCCCGCCTGCAGAGAGGTGCCTTTGCCGCTCCACTGGTGGAGGGAAAGGCGTTAGGAATCTTGTTACTGTTGGGTGGGTCCAGCTCCCAGACGAGACAGTGGGAATCGCATTAACCTTGGCCAGGGAGATCACCATCTGTCCAAACAGTGGGGACTGCTGCCCGTGGCCTGGGTGTCCGAAGCATCATGCCACATCACACCCTCCCTCTCAAATACTTACCCAGCAGACTGGCCTGGTCAGTCGCGCCCTCTCTGGCCTCAGTCTTCCCATCTGTACAAGGGCCTCAGCTTGCCTGCTCTAGATCATACACCCAAAATGGTTTCTCCCAAAGCTCTGGATTTTGAGCTAAGAATTGCAAGGATGGCCCACACCCCAGCAATCCTGCTCACTTTGGGTATGGGATGAGGGAAGATGAGTCATCCAAGGTCACCCAGGAAGCCAGTGACAGGGCTGGGACTCAGAGACAGGTGTTTGAGCTTGGGGAGGAGTCCAGGTGCCGTTAATGCCAGCAGAGTAGGTTAGAGCCACCAGCTCAGCTGTGGAGCCAGGTGTCCGCACTGGGTGAGGAGGAGTCTCCGGCATGGCTCTCATAGCCAGAGGCTTTTGAGGAGGGTAGTCCAGCTGAAGGAGGGCCTCGGCATGCCCTTACTCGGGCACCATCCTCGGTGCCTTCTGACTGCAGGACAGCCAGGCCTCCGAGGCTGTTGACGGTGGGCCTGGCTCACCTCTCCATGGCCATCTCCGGATGCGCTGGAAGCTCCAGCCCCGCTGAACTAGGCACTGGCCTGGGGCACAGCCTGCATTTCCTCATCTCCAGGCCTCTGCTATGCTCATGTTGCTCTCAGGCCTGAAGAGCCCCTTCCCTCTGACAAGGCACCTTTTCCAGTCTCATTACTTACCCTGCTTTCTCCCTCCTTGCACTCTGGCCTCTTCGCTGTTCCTTGCAATGCATCCTACCTCAGGGCCTTTGCACTTGCCATTCCTTCTCCTTGGAGTGCGAATTCCCCAGGTGTCCTCAGGGCTTGCCCCTTCATGTCACACAGACCTCCACTCAAATGTTCCTGTCACAAGGAGGCCTTCCTTACAACAACCCCATGGTCACTTCTGTTCCTTACCCTGCTTTCTTTGTCTCTATGTATATTTGTTTCTTGGTGTATATTTATATTTGTGTATTTGCCTGTCTTCTGTGCATGAGTGTGAGGTCCAGGAGGACAGGGACTGCATCTTATTCACTGCTGAATCTTTAGTGCCTGGTACAAAGTAGGCCGAATGAGTAAACACAGCTTTTGAATGAATGACTGAATGACCTTCGAATGTAGCCCTCATCAAAATGCCTTGTCACATGAGGCGGTTTAAAAAAAAATGCCTTGTCACAGTATTTCTATATGTTTCTCTCACTAAACAAACTGGGAACTTCTTTAGGATAGGGATAAGTATTGCCTCTCTGTGTCCCCACTCTGTTTCCCCAGGCCTGGGCCAGAGCACATGCTTGAGAATCAACAATAAATAAAATTGATGTGGCAGCTTGTTTGCAGAGACAGCCACCACAAGTCCCCCCCATCCTTGTGCCCAGGCCCCTCTGCAGCGGGGCTTGTCCCCTTCCTGTACCTCCCAGAGGGGAATCTATTTCCCCTCTCCTTGGCCATGTGATTTCTTTGCACCCTTGAACGTGGCAGAAGCGATGGTTGTGTTGGTTCTGAGGCTGAGCCTTAAGAGGTCTTGTAGCTCCATTCTCATGTTCTCTTGGAATGCTGCCCTTGGACCACTGTGGACTGAAGCTGGCTGCCCCCTGGGGGGCCATGTGGAGGGGAACTGGGGGGACCCCCATGTACGGAAGCTGGCCTGCCCACTGGGGCAAGGGGAACAGAGGCTCCAGCCAACAGCCAGGGTCAATTACCTCTGGAACCATCTAGCTGAACTGAATGGAGCTGCAGGAGTGAGCCCAGCTGAATGAGGACATGCCGAGATTTGCCAACCCACAGGACAGCAAGAAATAATAAATCATTTTGGGGAACCACTACATTTTGAGGTAGTGTTTCTTACACAGCAATGAATAACTGATAACACCAACTTCCCTGATTAGAAATTCCAGACATCCAAGAAATCCTGAGACAGATGTGGGACAAGTCTGGCTTTGGAAGAGTGTACAGATTCTGACGGGAAGCAGGTCTAGCAGGTCTTCCAAAGGAGATCTGGAGATCTGATTATTCACGAATTCATTCATTTGGACCCATTTTCTGCCCATCCCAGTGCTGTAAGCTAAAGATCTAGAGATGGACTCTCGGCCTCTACCCTTAAAGTGCTCCCCAGCTCATGAAGGAGGCAGATAGAAAAGCCATCACTGACAGTGTGAGGTAGTTAGGGCTGTGCTAACAGCAAGGATGATTATGATGATATTAGGGAAATATAATAATAATAATGTAAGCTCACTATGTCCCAGGTACATTTCTAAGCACTTTACTTGTACTATCTCATATAATTTTCAAACCAGCCCTAGGAGGGAAGTCTTGTTATTTTCATTCCTGTTTTACAGATGAGGAAACTGAGGCACAGAGCGATTAAGAAACTTTCTTGGATTAAGTGGTGGATCATCTCAGAGCAATGAGGGAATTTAGAGAAGGGAGTGATTATATCTGCCAGGTGGGTAGGGAAAGGCTTTTCTGAAGAGGGGCCATTTGTCTTGGCCTTTGAAGGGTGCATAGGAGTCCACCAGGCAGAGAAATCCTGGGAGCAACATGTGCAGGCCTGAGGCAAGATGAAGAAGCCAGAGTCAGCCCAGCCCAGGGTCCTGCACTGGAAACCATGGCATTTTACCTTGTCCCCCAGCACGGGAGCCAGGCAAGGGAGCGAGCCATAGCCTGAGAGACAGAAGCAGAGGGCTTGCGGGATCCAGGTGGGTGGCACGTGGGCTGAGACAGCATCTCAGCAAATGAAACCCCGGTCTGAGGGAAGCGACAGTGGGGCCGCTCAGACACACTCCTTCCCCAGACACCCCAGGATGCTGGTCCTCTGTGAGGGGCAGCCCCTCTGCCCGAGACACACAGGGACAGGGGAGAGAAAGCCTTGGAGGCTGGGTCCCATGCTGAAGAGTAGTACAGAGGATGCAACTTGGGGAGACTCGTCTGTTATGTATTCACTCTTTAACGCTTTGATATAGGGCATATATGGTTTTTCCTTCAAACTAGGACACTTGGAGAACAAATGGGGCACTATTAATAGTTGCCCTGGGATGAGAGGCGTAAATCAGGACATACAGTCACACAGCATACGTGGCACCTGCCGTGAGCTTTACAATTATTAACTCGTTTAATCCTCTTGACAAATCTCATAAAG
This sequence comes from Callorhinus ursinus, assembly GCF_003265705.2. NCBI lineage: Eukaryota > Metazoa > Chordata > Mammalia > Carnivora > Otariidae > Callorhinus > Callorhinus ursinus. Next base: position 43,932,651 of record NW_027397077.1, on the reverse strand, counting down.
GGGTTTGCTATCCCCCCCATTTACCAGATGAAGAAGCACAGAGAAAAGAAATTCACATACATTGGCACTTATGCTGTGTTGGGCGCCGAGCCACACCATTTCACAGAAATCTCTCTAACCCTGACCACAGATCTGTAAAGGACATTTGGGGAACTCCATTCAGAGATAAAGAAACAGGCTCTGAGACCCAACTCAAGTCCAAAGGATCCCCAATCTCAACCTCTCTCTGCCTGACTGGCTCTCCTTGGAACATACGTACCAACCCTAACCTCCCGCTCGCCTACTTTTTTTCTTTTCTTTTCTTTTTCACACATTCCCCCCTACTGCACCCCCTGCCAGGGGGATTGTAGCCCAGAGAGAGAGGTGTGTCTCCAGCAGAAGAATGCATGTGTTCTTTTAGGTGGGACGGGAACAGTAAGAGGAGGAGAGGGGGCCTGGCTGTTGGGCTGGGGCTCTGGGTGGGTTGGGGGGAGCGGACAGTTGGCAGTGGAATGGCCAAGTTGGATCTTTAGGCTCAGGCGCTCTTTCTCTGTCTTCTTCTTTTTGGTTTTTCTAAAGATTTTATTTATTTATTTGTCAGAGAGAAAGAGAGAGAGCGGGCACAAGCAGGGGGAGGTAGAAAGCAGGCTCCCCACTGAGCAAGGAGCCTGATGTGGGACTTGATCCCAGGACCCCGGGATCATGACCTGAGCCGAAGGCAGGTGCTTAACCGACTCAGCCACCCAGGCGTCACTCTCTGTCTCCTGTCCCTCTCTCTCTTTTTCTCTTTCAAGGAAGCAGGTGCGCAAAGAATGCCTATGTGGATGGGGCAGACTTTTCGAAGGGGTTCTACCACTCAGGGCTGGGTTCTGGCTGCCTATCTCCTCTGCCAGTCACTGACTTGCTGTGTGACTTTTGTACAGGGCCCTTCCTGATCTAGGCTGCACTCAGTGTCCCATCTGGAACTCCAGGAACAGAGACTCCAGGCCCTCTTAGAGCCTTGGGTTCTGTAGCTGGCTGTGCAGTGGTTGGGAACTCTGGATTCAGGGCCAGGTGGCCTGGCTTCAAATCCAGGCTCTGCCTTTTCAGATGTGTGACTTTGTGGCAAGTTATTTAAGCTACCTCTATGTGCTCATCTTGAAAACGGAATGATGGCGAAGATGCTGCTGCTGCTGCTGCTGCTGCTTCATTAGGCTGCTGTGCAGGTTAATCAGTGAATATATGACAAGTGCTTAGAGCAGTGCCTGAAACAGAGGAGGGGCTGTGTTGCATTTGTTGCTATTATCTTCTAGGGTGAACATAAGAACAGAGACTCAAAGGGAGGGGTCCAGGGTGAGCACAGGAGGGAGTGTCTGGCTGGGGGCAGGCCCAACACAACCGGGCAGTGAGAACAGACAGGACATTGTGCACTGGTGGGAGCCTGGCAGGCTGAGGGAGCCATGCCCGGGCACCTGCTGGGAACAAGGGTGACCGTGGAGGGTGGGGAGTGGGCAGGGTGCCCAGGAATCTGGTCTCACTTGCTGTGGCCAGAGCTGGAGGGACCACAGCCCCCGGCCAGCCCGGTAACTGTCCAACCTCAGCCATTTGGGCGCCACCCTGGAGATTTTTACCTTATGAGTGAACATTACTATAATTTATTTCACGCTTGTCTTAATTTTAAATTCATTTTTTAATTTAATTTTTTTTCAGGATCTGAGTTATGCTCACATGGTTCAAAAATCAAAAAGTTTAATAAACACTTTGGGGAGAGTCTGCCTCCAGCCCTGTCTCCCACCACCTGGCCCTTCCCCACAGGCCAGGCTATTATTCTATGTCAATAAATATAATGTATGCATTTGATATATTTTCCCCCATTTTAAAGACAATACAAAGCATGCAATGCATGCTTTTTATTTTTTAAAAAATTTTATTTATTCACTTGAGAGGAAGAGGGAGAGAGAGAGAAAGAAGGAGCAAGTAGGGGGAGGTGCAGAGGGAGAGGGAAAAGCAGGCTCCCCACCCACTGAGCAGGGAGACCGATGTGGGGCTCAATCCCAGGACCCCGGGATCATGACCTGAGCCAAAGGCAGACGCTTAATCAGCTGAGCCACACAGGTGCCCCTCACTTAATATTTTCTAAAGCAACTTTTCTACTTAGGTGAATCTAAATGAGAAAAGACGGCACCACTTCTTGTAAACAGAAGTACCCATGACAAGAAGCACATGGGAATAGAGCAAGGCCAGTAAATCCCAGCAGCATCCTATTGTCAGTGGGAATCCTGAGTTCAAAGTCTGCCTTCTCTCTGTCCCAGTTGGACCAGGAAATGTTAGAAGTTGAGGCACCCAGCACCAAGCTAACACCTGTTCTGTGAGATCATCAAAAGGACCAAAAAGATTTGGATGGGAAATTTCTTTCACACCTTGGAATTCGGTGTATTTAATACAACATTGCCTTTCTATGTTTTTTCTTGATCAATCAATCTAGCAGTTTGTCCATTTTGTTGAACTTTTTCAAAGAACCGGCTTTTGGTTTCATTGATTTTCTCTATTTTTCTATTTTCTATTTCATTAATATCATTTCTAACCTGTATTGTTTCCTTCCTTCTGCTTGGTTTATGTTGAGTGTGCTCTCCTTTTCCAGGTTATCCATAATAACCTGTATAGATTAGGTTTTTGAAAGGAAGTCTTTCTGCTTTTTGAATCTAGGCATTTATAACTATGAATTTTCTTCTAAGCACTGCTTTAACTGCATTCCATATGTTTAGGAATGTTGTATCTTTGTATTCATTCATTTGAAATAATTTTTATTTTATTCAAAGTATTTTCTAATTTCCCCTGTGATTTCTTCTTCACCTACTGATTGGAAAGGAGTGTGTTGTTTCATCTCCACATAGTTGTGGAAATTAATATCCACATATTTTAATTTCCACAAATTTCTTTCTGACTTCAATCTATTGTGATTGGAGAACATAGTTTGTATAATTTCTATCCTTTCAAATGTATTAAGGTTTGTAACATATCATATATCTTAGAGAATGTTCCATGTGTACCTGAGAAGAACATACATATCCTACTAGGTTGAGTGGAGTACTGTAGATGTCTATTAGGTCTATTTGATTTGTAGAGATGTTCAAACATTTATTTCCTTTTTGATTTTCTCCCTTGTTGTCCTGTTCATTATTGAAAATAGGATATTGTAATTTCCAGTTATTATTGTTGAATTGTCTATTTTTCTCATCAGTTCTGTCATGTTTTCCTTTATGTATTTTGGGGCTCTGTTATTAGGTCCATATATGTTTTTAATTGTTATACCTTCCTGATGGAGTGACCTTTCTTATCCTTCTTTATCTCTGTTAACATTTTTCTCTTTTAAAGTCTATTTTGTCTGATATTACCATTCCAGCTTTCTTATGGTTGCTGTTTACATGATTTATCTCGCCCCATCCTTTCACTTTCAATATCTTCGTGTCTTTCAATCTGAAGTGTTTTTCCTACAGATGTCATAGAGGTAGAACTCATTTTTTAAGTCCAATCTGACAACCTCTGCCTTTTGATTGGATTGTCTATTACCATCACATTTATTGGTATTACCGATGTTATTGGACTTACGTCTGCTGCTTTATTTTTTGTTTTCTATATGTCTTTTCTGTTCCTTTAGTCATCTTTTACTGCTTTCTTTTGCGTTTAGTGAATCTCTTCTAATGTAGCATTTAAATTCCTTTAATCATTTTTTTACTTGTAATTTGAAATTATTTGCTTACTGGTTGCTCTAGGACTTACCATAATACATCTTAACTTTTCAGAATCAGCTTTAGATTCATACTAGCTTAATTCGAGGTAGAAATAGAAATGTTACTTCGATGTAGCTCTATTTCCCTTTCTCTCCTTTTTGGTGATATTGTTGCTATGTATATTATAACTATTACAAATCCAAAACATATTATAATTATTAGCTTACATAGTTTTATGTCTTTTCAAGAAGAGATGAAAAGAGAGTAAGAGTATGCTCATAGATTTTATGTTAACCTTCTTATTTAGCTTTCTAGTTATTTTTGTTTGTTCCTATGGATTTGATTTACCATCTGGAGTTATTCTTTCAGCTTTGCTCCCACCAACCTCATCTGCTGTTATTGGCAAATATGTTTCTAAATGTTATAGGCCCAACAATACAGATTGCTTTATATAAGCATATTTAAAATCAGCTAATAGAACAAAAGAAAATATGCATTTATACTGACTTTTAGAATTATATAATTACTTATACCAATATTTTTTGTTTTTTTTCATGTGGATTCAGATTCTTGCCTGAGGTCATTTGCTTTCAGCCTGAAGAACACACTTTATTATTTCTTATATGGTAGGTCTGCTAGCAACAAACTGTTTTGTTTACCTGTAATGCCTTTAACTCACCTTCATTTTTGAAAGACAGTTCTGGGGGATATAGGATTCTTGGTAGACAGGTTTTTTCTTTGAGCATTTTGAATATGTTATCTCATTGCCTTCTGGCCTCCATTGTTTCTGATGAGAAGTCAGGTGTTTATCTTACTGGGATTCCCTTATTCATGGGTCATTTTTCTCTTGCTGCTTTCAAGATTTTCTCTTTGTCTTTGGATCTTAGCATTTTTACTATGATGTGTTTGTCAGTCTGTTTGTATTTATCCCACTCAGAATTCACCGAGCTTCCTGGATGTGTAATTTAACATTTTTCAATAAATTTGGGCAGTTTTCAGGTATTTCTTTGAATATTATGCATTGTGCTTAATGATGTCCCACGTTTATCTAAGACTCTGTTCATTGTTGTCATTTTTCCCCTCTGCTCTTTGAATTTCACAATCTTTATCAATTTAGCTTCAAGTTTACTGATTTTTTCTTATGCCAGTTAAATATACTGTTGAGCCCTTTTAGTGAATTTTTCATGTCAATTATTGCATTTTTCAACCCCAGAATTTCCATTGGATTCTTTTTTATATTTTCTATCTCTTTATTGATATTCTCAATTTGATATGGCATTGTCATTATACCTTCCTTTACTTCTTTAATCATGGTTTCATTTAGTGCTTTGAACATATTTACAATTGCTATTTTGAAGTCTTTGTTAAGT
>NW_027397077.1:43842592-43925092 GCF_003265705.2 Callorhinus ursinus | reverse complement strand
TAACTTCTTGCAATGACTCACTGATTTCTTTTCAGTCTTTCTTCTTTTTGAATACTAAAAATTTTTAATTACTTTTAAGCACTGTATTAGTTTCAGTCAAAAGTTCTGATATGTAACATTTTCATTATCTTTCAGATATATTTTATAATTTTCACTGTGATTTCTTCTTTGACTCACTGGTTATTTGGAACTGCATATTTTAATTTCCAAAAGAGTGAGGATTTCCTAGTTATTGATTTCTATCTTAATTGTATTGTGGTGAGAGTGTCCTTTGGGTGATTTCATGTCTTTGCTTCACAGCCTAGAATATGATCAATTTTTTGACAATGTTCCAACTGTGCAGGAAAAATAAACATTTTGTATTTGCATGTGCAGTGTTCTATACGTATTAATTAGGTGATGTCTGTTTGCCATGTTCAAATCTTATGTATCTTTAATGATTTTTTGTTTTACTTTTATCAACCACTGAAAGAGGTGTTTTATAATCTGCTTATATGATTATAGACTTGTCTGTTTCTCCTTATAGTTCTGAAAATTTTTTCCTTTATATATTTTGAGGCCAGGTGTATCTAAATTTAGAATTGCTAAATAGTCCTAGTAAATTGAATTTTTTAATAGTGTGACATGCCCCACTTTATATCTCTACTAATGCTTTTTTTTTTGCTTTAATGTTTGCTTTGCCTAATATTAACATAACTATACCTCCTGACTTTTGGTCTTATTGTTTGTCTGCATATGTCCCATCCTTAACTTTCACTCTATTAATTATCTTTTACTTCAAATGTATCTTTTGGAAACAGCATATAGTTATAGCATTTAAAAAAATCCAATCTATCTTTTTCTTATAATTAAAAGTTTTTAGACAATTTACATTTTATGTAGTTATTGCTACATTTGGGTTTAAATTTAGCATCTTACCAAATGCTTTTTATTTATTCAACCTATGCCATTTTCCTTACTCTCTACTTTGATAACTACTTTTGTATTTATTTAAATGTATTTTAAATCATTCCATTTTTCTCTGTTAGTTTGGAAATTATACACTCCTACTATTCTTTCGATTATTACCCTAGAGGTTAAAATCTGCATCCTTCATTTATCAAAGCCTAATATTAATTGGTACTTTCCCCTTTCCTTGACATAGTTGACATATCCTCCTAATTTTATGTTGATGCTGAAATTTATTTTAATTCCCTATATATTTTTAACACTCTAGACATTACTAATTACAGTAGCATTACTATTGTCAATAAACTTCTTTTAGACTTGTGTGAATATTTTTTAAGTTTTTGTTTTGAAATATCTTTAGACTTACATAGTACCTTTCATCCAGCTACCCTCAATGATAATATCTTACATAACCATAGTACAATGATCAAGACCAGACAATTAACATGATGCAGTGAACTGAACAGCAGACCCTATTCAGTTTTTACATGCACTCACATGTGTGTGTGCTTACAGTTTTATGAAATCGTATGTGTAGATTCATGTAACCATCACATAATCAGAATATAAAAATTTTCATTGTCTTAAATTCTCATGCATCCCTTTTGTAGTCATGCATTTCTCTCACCCCTTACACCTTGCAGCACTGATCTGCTCATAATTATAACTTGGTCATTTTAAGAATGTCATATAAATAAGAATCATACAGTATGTGACCTTCTGAGACTGGGATTTCCCCCCCCCTCATTATAGTGTCTTTGAGATCTAGCCAAGTTGTATGTATCAATAGTTCGTTTATTTTTATTGCTGAATAGTATTCCATGGTAAGGATATGTTAAAATTTGTTTAACTATTCACCTATTGAGGAACATTCTGGTTGTTTCTGGGTTTTGCCTATTACAAATAAGGCTGCTATGAACATTTGTGCACAGGTTTTTGCATGGCCATAAATTTTCATTTCCCTGAGATAGACACCCAAGAGTGTGATTGCTGTTTTATTATAGTTTTTTTAATTGAAATATCTTTGACATATAACATTGTGAAAACTTAAGGTGTACATACACTGATTTGATACATTTATATATGGTAATATGATTATCATTATAGTAAAAATTAGCACCGCTATCACAACACATAATTATCATTTTTTTTAATTGAGATATAATTGACATGTTATATCTCAGTGAAAATGTATTGTATCGCAGTTTTAAAAGAAACTGCCAAACTGTTCTCCAGAGTAACTATAGCATTGTACATTCCCATGAGCAATGAAAGGAGAGATCCTGGCTTAAAGTTTATTTTGTATGATTTTAATATAGCCACTCTAGCTTTCTATGGTTGCTATTTATATAGTACATATTTTCTATCCTTTTGCTTTCAAGTTATTTGTCTTTGCATTTAAGGTTTATCTCTTGTCAAGAGTTCTAATTGGGTTTCTCCTTTGCATCCAGTCTGACAATCTCTCTTTTTAGATTGGGATGTTTAAACCATTCATATTTAATGTAGTTATTAATAAGGTTGGATTTACATTTGCCATTTTGCTATTTGTTTTCTGTGTCTCTTTTTTGTTTGTTTTTCTGTTTTCCCTTGACTGCTTTCCTTTGTGTTAAGTAAATATTTTTTAGGGTACCAGTTTAATTTTTCTATAGATTTTTTCCTACATTTTGGGTTATTTTCTCAATTTTTGCTCTAGGAATTTCAATATGCACCCTAACTTATCACAGTTACTTCAGATTAATACTAACTTACCCTAGCAGACTACAAAAACTTTGCTCCAATATAACTCTATTCCCTTCCCCCTTTATGCTGATATTTTCATGATATTACGTCTACATATGTCATAAGCCCAACAATACAGTGTTATAATTATTGCTTTATGAAACATTATGTATTTTTTTAAATGTTAAAAGAAATGAGAAATATGTATTAATAGAATCTTTTATATTAAATCATATATTTATCATCTTTGGTGTTTTTTGTTTCTTCCTATGGATTGGATTTACTCCCTGGAGTCATTTCCTTTCAGCCTGGAAGACTTCTTTTAGGATTTCTTTAAAGGTACACAAGTCAGCAATGAATTCGGTCAGTTTTTCCTTATCTGGGAATGTTTTAATTTTGCCTTAATTTTTTGAAGGATAGTTTTGCTGGGTATAGTAATTTTGGCTGACAGCATTTTCCTTTCATCACTTGGAATATGGCGTGCACTGCCTTACGGTTTCCATTGTTCCTGAGAAGAAGTCAGCCATTACTCTTCCTGCTGCTCCTCTGTATGTGAGCCATTTTTTTTTCATGCTACTTTCAAGGTTTTGCCTTCTCTTGCCTTTCAGTTTTGTGTCTACGTATGGATCTCTTTTCTATTTCCATCTCAGGATTTGTTGAGCTCCTTAGATATGTGGTTTAATATTTTTCATCAAATTTGGGAAGTTGGGCCATTATTTCTTCAAAAACAATTTCCTGCCTCCTTCTTTCGTTGCTCCTTTTGGCACTCCCATTACACATATGTTGGTGTGCTTGATGTTGTCTCATGGGTCTCTGAGACTCTCTTGATTTCTCTTCAATCTTGTTTACTCTTGGTTCCTCAGACTGGATAATTTCTGCTGACATATCTTCAAGTTCATGGATTCTTTCTTCTGCCATCACAAATCTGATATTGAACCCTTCCAAGGATTCCTTTCATTTCAGTTGTGTTTTTTGGCTCCACAATTTCACTTTGATTCTTCTATATAATTTAGGTCTCCTAATCAATAATAATTTTGTTGGTTCACTGTTGTCATACTTTCTTTCAGTTCATTAAATATTATTTCTTAGTTATTTAGACATTTTTGTACAAGTTTCTTTGAAGTATTTTTCTCCAAGTCAAACATCCAGGGACACTCAGCAACAGTTTCTACTGAGTGCTCTTTTTCCTAAGCATGGGTCACACTTTACTGTTTCTTTTCATATCTCATAATTTTGTTGAAAATTGGACATTTTAGATAATGTAGTAGCTTTGGGTTCTGATATGATATTTTCACCTTGGAAGTTATTGATATTCTGATAAACAAACTTTTGTTTGTTTAGTAACTTGCTTGGCTAAAACTGAAATCTGTCAACCCCACAGTGTGGCTGCTGCTGTTTTTGTTCCATTTTTTAATTCTTGTTTTTACTCTTAAGTCTAACTTCCTATAGGTCACTCCTGTGTTTGGATAGCTTAAAAAAAATCCAGTAGTTGGACAGAGGTCATGTTTAAACATTTTGAATCAGTAAGGCTTCTATCTTCTCCTGGTGTATGTGTGTGTGTAGGAGAGAGTCCGTTCAAAGTTCAGGATGTTTTTAAATATGACTTTACCTTCACTTTCTTCTGGGAATCTCCATGTCTCTTATCTACAACTGTGCAACTCAGGGTTGGCGAGGAATATGTGAATAGCTTGGGCTCTCTCTATTCTTTACTTCACACATGTAGGTCCTCAAGGCCTGACCCACCCTGGAAGAAGCCTTGTGCCAACTGAGTTGGGGAGACTGAGAGCCAACTGAAACACAAAGGCCACAGCCTCCCACTGTTCTTATCTGAATCTCAGCAGTTTTTCAAGCACAAAAGCTTCTAGGATTTGGGGCATTGAATGAGGATGTGAAAGGCAGGGAATTAGATCCCCTTAAAGGCCTATGTGATTCTGCTTTCCTGGCAGAAAGAAGTCTATGTGATTTGGCTAGAAGATCCCGCACTCTACCCCTTTGGGCCACAAATGCCAATTGTATGCCCTTGGGACTGAAGCCATAGCAGTGGAAACTGAGGCCCAGCACGGAGAAGGGGATTTCTGCGTGGAAGGCACAGAACTAGCATCTTGGCTATTGCTCTCACAGGCCAGTAACCAGTTCAGGATCAACTTCTCTGACCCTTGACGTTTCTAGTTCATGAGAAGGGATGATGTGTTTCCTACCCTGGCCTCCCACGGCAGTGTGGGTGATGCCCACAGCCCCTCCGGAGCTTTGGCCATGCCAGCCTCTCTTTGACCCCCACATACGTGGGGCTTGTCCAGTGTCAAGGCCTTCGCACCTGCTTTTCTTGGCCTGGGATGCTCTTGCCCAGTTCTCCACACTCCCCTTCAAGGTCACCTGCTCAAGACACTCCCCTGAGCACTCAGTGGAAAGGGCATCTCCCTCGTTCTCCATCACTATCTGTAGCTTCCCTTTTATTAAGTCTCTCATACCTGCCTGCAGTTATTTGAATTATTTAAGTATTTGTTTCTGGTTTGCTTCTCCCTTCCTAAAAGGAAAGTCTCCAAGCTCAGGGACTGGTATGTCCTTTATGCCTATCCCCAGTACTGGGGCTGGTGGCCAGACAACAGACATGCCAGTGGATGTGCAGTGGAAGGCTACACAGAGGAAGGAGTGAGTGAATGGCCATGATCTCTCAGGACCCTCATGTGGAACTCCTCTGTGCAGGGTCAGGCCCCACGTGGCATGAGGACAAGTGTGCCAAGAACTGGGGAGCTATGTATGTGTGTGTATAAACACAGACTTTGTTTCATTATCCAGCAATGTTTTTGGGGGAGACTTTCATGTGCTGGGAGTGAACAAAACTGACGACATGTCCTGCTATTCTGGATATACAGGATAATTATATATTATCACTTAATATCTGATCTGATAACCACTGTTAGAACTAGAGCAGGGAGGAGGAGAAAGTGCTGGAGGGACCTGCTGCAATTTAAAGTAATATATATACAATGGAATATCATTCAGCCATGAGAAAGCAGGAAATCCTGCCTTTTGCAACGTGGATGGACCTCCAGGCCATGGTGCTGAGAGAGGTCAGACAGAGAAAGTCAGATCCTGTATAATCTCACTTATATGTGGCATCTAAAAAAAAACAAACAAACAAAAAACTGAACTCATAAAAACAGAGAGTAGAATGGTGGTTACCAGGGGCTGGGAGGTGAGGGAACTGGGGAGTTGTGGTTTAAGGGTACAAACTTGCAACCAGTAGATGAATGAGTCCTGGAGATTTAATGCACAGCACAGGGATTGCGGTCAACAATACTGTTTTATAAACTTCAGAGCTGCTAAGAGGCTAGATCCTAACTGTCCTCAACACAAAAAGGAAATTGGAACTATGTGACCGGATGGGGCTCTTAGCTAATGCTACTCTTGTAATAACATTGCAATATTTAAATGTATCAAATTATCAAATCAAGATTTTTTACACCTTAAACTTGCACACTATTTATGTCAATTATATCTCAACTAAAAAAACATAAAACAGTGTATATAGCTCTCTGAGGTTATTATATACAAATATAGTAATATATAGCACATTGTGCGTCCTATTCATTCAAACATTGTATAAAATATATTACATTATATATGTTATAATGTATAATATAATATACATTCTATATAATATTATATGATACCATATACACAGATAATTACACTCTATAATAAATTTTATGATCATGATACATAGATAATGATTATATACAACACCATATTAAGTGTTCTATTATATATAGTCCCATGAAGTTCTGACCCACAGGCAGGTTCAGGGCCAACTTCTGTGGGGACATGGGTGGTGCCTTTGGGGACTCCTCAAGACTAAGATGCCACATGGCCCTGGCCCCAAGTCCCATAGCTGTCACTTTCACGGTGACTGCATGGCTCTGAGACTCCACTTCTCTCCTGCACAGAGGAGGTAAAGGTTCCTCCCTTGGGGGCTCTGGGAAGGATTGCCTGAAATGGGATCGAGGGAGGGATAAGTGCCTGCTGTATGCTGTTGAATTCCCACAGCCAGCGGGCTGGGGCCCAGCTAACAGCCCACATTGTAGGAGCCACCATTCCTCTGAACTTAAAAAAAAAAAAATGGACATTAAAAATGTACTGGGAATTTGAGAACACGGCATAATCATTACACGATAGTGCACCCTCCTGAGCCTCTCACCCAGAGTCGACCATCAGCAAACTCTGTTATTCATGTTTGATCCCAGAGTCTTTATTTGTATGCCTGTGGGGGGCAAGCTGAGGGGGTTGCCTAGAACAATCTCAAGGAACTCCCAGACTTCACAGATACTACAAAACCGTCATCACATCTAAAAAAATGGACAATAATTCCTTAATATTTTCTGACTTGGAATGTATTCAGTTGTTCCTGTTCATTTCAAGAGTGTTTATTTTTTTCCCAGTGGATTTAATCAAACTGGGATCCATACAAGAACCACATATTGCATTTTGTTTGTAAGTCTCTTAAGTGTCTTTTAAATCTATAACCCTTTTTATTTTTACACCTTTTATTTCTTGAACAAACCCGATCACTTGTCTTGTAGACCAGTACATGCTTTGCAATGAATGAATGAATGAATTGAATGAATGTGTTAGTGAATGAATGACAGCTCATATACATCCTTTTGGTCTTTTTTGCTGGGAAAGTGGAAGAGTTCAACCTTGGGCCTTGGAGGGTGTGTACACCCCGTGGGGCTTGAATTTACTTATTGATTGTCTTTTTGGAAATCTTTATTTCCCAAAACTCATCTAAACAACTGACCTCTGGCAGGAAATGTGGATGTGGCAGGGCCTCGTGTGAGCACCTGCCACGCCCCATCCTGAGCGGGAGTGCTCCAAGAGGCTGGGCATTATTTATGGAGATGTCCCAGTGACAGGGGGAACTTCTGGCCAGGAACTGCCGGTGGTGTCACATCCTTAACCTGGCTGACATCGGAACGCCCTGGGGGGAGCATTTCTCCAGGAAAGGATGGTGGGTCAGGAGTCCCCATGGCGTCTTTTCAAAGCAATAATAAAGATATCAGAAGGGCAATCTGTCAGGCGCAGACGTTGGTGGTGAGTGCTGAGGCTGGGCAGGTGGTGCAGAGGAGAAGGACCGGGCTGGGAACCAGATGTTACGTTTCCTGAAAATAGACATGTCAGGTCTCTGGGGCTGTCAGGTGCCCCCTTATTACCCTATCGGGCTAAACGGAGCCACTGAGCAGTGACATCTCACTCAGCCGTGGCACCTGGCAGAGGACCCTGGTGTCTGCAGAGGGGTAGGTAGGGCTGTGATAGTCAGTCCTTTCCCCTACAGGGAAACAGAGGCTCAGAGCCTGCTGCAGAAGGCCGTGCGCAGTGTGCCAGTGGCTCAAGGGCAGAGACTAACTGGGGCCCAGATTTCAGTGATCAGGACCCATTGGGAAGGTTCCTCGTGTCCACTTGTTTGAGGCTCTCTTGAGCTGCCCTAGAGCTGCACGGCCCCTCCCCATTTCTACCACATCATGGAGCACTTACTTGTCTTTGCACTGACCCTTATTTAAGCACATCGGCTTTGTTTCCCTTAAGCAAGTGGAAACTTGATAGACTCTCTTAAAAACCCAAACAAACAAGCCCAGCATCACATACTGTAAATGAAAGAAGTGGTACAAATAAACTCTGTGACTTCTAAGTGAGGCTGGTGAGCATGAACAAGCAGGTCCGTCTCAGGTGGCCGAGCCTGCACTCTGCTCTCTGGGTTAAAAAAGGTGGAAGGCAAAGACAGGCAGGCACCGGACCTTCCCCGTGGTGCCATCGGCGGGGAAGAAAGGATCATGGAAACTGGCTCAGCATGCAGCACCAAACATTACCTAATGCCTATGTCCCATCCCATGTCCTCTTCCAGATGGGAAACTCAAGATCAACCAGGAGACCCAGGCCCACAGAGGAGGAGGAACTCACTCAAGATCACACAGCAGGATGCTTCTTCTGAAAGTTTCATTTCTAAGAAGGTCACTCTGCTTCCTTGCAACCTGCTTGACTCTAGTGAGCACATGCACCTGTCACCGTGTGGCCATGACCCTGGGAGAACTGCCTGCCCTCTCTGGCCCTGGGTTTTCTCTCCTTTACAATAGGAACAATAACTCTTCCTTTTCCGGGCTGGTTGTGAGACATCGTAAGAGGAGACCATGCGGTCAGTGGATGCTTACTGAACATTGTATGTCTGGCACATAGTAGGTGCTCAATACATGGAATCTCCTTCACTTCTAAAAAGTGACTTTGTGGCATAATAAGCACCAGATATTAACACCTACTCCACACCAGTGTGAGCATCTGTCCACACTTAGGGAGACAGGTATTAACATAACCATTTAACTGACGAGGACACTGAAGCTCTGAGACACAACGTCGCTTGCTCAAACGTCAAGAGCTGCTCCGGGCGGTGCGTAAGCCAGAGGCTCTGGCCGACATAGGGCCGTGCTGGGACTCAGACTTGGGGAGACAGAGGCCCAGGGAGACAAGACTCGCCTGGGGCCTCGATTCGAACGGCCAAGCTGCCGGCTGGCAATTTCAGATTCAGGCTGTAGAATTTCCAGCCTGGGAGAGAGCAAAGTCTGTCTCCGAGCCTCTTGGGGGAGTAGATGTGTAATTATTTCGGGCAGATTGAATGCTTCTGACAAAAAGAAGGAGGGAGGAGGGAATAATTAGCCCCGCTTTGCAGGCTGCTGGTATTTCTCTCGCAACGAGCACCGCAGCCCGAGACACTGTAATTAGGCCTTGGTAATAACAGGCTCCGTATCTCCCGCACCCTGTCAGGGAGAAGAATCCGTCTTATCGGTAATTGTAGGGTTGGCGGTTTCTGAATGTCTCTTTCCGCTAGCCTGGGCCTTTCCCGGGGCGGGGGGGTGCTGGCAGGGCTTTCTGAGTGAACACTGCCTGGGCTGGGGTGCAGGGCGGGTGGGGGGACCAAGTCCGGAGTAGCCTCCCTCAGAGCTCGGGTGGGAGGCCCGAAGCTGCTGCCTGGATCATGGCCCCAGCCTCCCAGCCTGTCTTCCTTGCTCCCCACCCTCCTGCAATCCATTCTCCACAAGCCGCTGGAAGACGTGCAGCTGAACTGGAAGCCACGCTGTATCCCTCCTCTGCTTCACACCCTCCGTGGCTCCCATCTCCCTCAGAGGCAGAGACAAAGTCCTCTGCATGGTCTGCAGGCCTGCGTCTTTGGGGCTGTCCCTCTCTATCTCCTTCTGCCTTCCTCTCCCTCGGCTCCAGGCCCACTGGCCTGTTCCCTGAGCACATGCCGCACATTCCTGCCTCTGGGGCCTTTGCACTGGCTGTCTCCTCCTCCTGGACGGCTTTTCCTTTACATGCTCACGCTCTCACCTCCTTCAGGTCCCTTCTCAGGAACAGCCACCTTCCAGCACTTCTTATTCACCTGTCCTGCTTTATTTTTCCTCTTACCTTATTGCCTTCTAACTCACCATATATATTACTCAATATTCTGTTTTCCCCACAAGACTGTCAGCTCCGTGAGGCCAGAGGTATTTGGTTGGTTCATTGCTGTACTTGAAAGGCTAAAATAGTGCCTGTCACACAGTAGGTGCTTCATTAATGACACAGCTGGCTTGACTTCCAGCCTGTGTGTTCTCTTCTTCATGTGAAGTTCACATCATCACCAGGGCTCCACCCAGGGGCCCTCTCCTCTAGGAAGGCTTCCAGGAATCTCCCATGCACCACACCCTCTGGTCAAGGCCTGTTGAAGACATCTGACCTCCCTCCACTCAGTCACCATCCATCAGTCGCTATGAGCTCCTTTGGGGCTGGGGCCCAAGGCTGAGCGTCCTCTGGGTCCCTAGAGACTGGCCATGGCCCTGGGTCCTAGTGGGTGCTGAGTAGATGTTTCTGAAGAAATGTAGGGTGGAAAGGGGGCAAATGTCTGGGGAAGGGGGTGAACAAGGGACAGCAAACAGTAATGACCACTAATATGACTCGAGAGCATTCTACCACCGGACACTCTGCTGTGCGCCCTGCCTGTCCCTGCTCGCTCCACCTCAAAACAACTCTGGGAGGCAACTCTTGCTGTCATCATGCCCATTGGACCAAAAAGAGAGGTTCTTTTAGCCGAAGGGGACTAAACTGTTTTGGTAGCACATCCTTATAGGTTAAAAAAAAATCAAGTTTAGCTCTCCACTTCTGGTCTTTCATCTACTCATTTATAAATCATATATATGTATACACACACACACACACACACACGATTTATACACACATGTGCCCCCAAATAGAAATATTAAAGAGATGGATGAACATAAAGAGATATTCTTATGTGCCTTTCCTTTCCACGGCGGATTTCACACGAACCCTGGGACCGCACATCCTGTTCTGGAATCCAGTGCACCATGGCCGGGTGAAGCAGTGAATGAGAATGAGTGAATGCTCATGAATCACTGCATTCAAGAACAGAGGCCCATTTGGGTCAGTTGTTTGGTTGTTTTCTTCACTTCTTGGCTGTGTGTCTTTGGGCGAGTTGCTTAACCTCTCTGAGCCATGGTTTTTTCATCTGTAAAGCAGAGATGGAAATAGTCTCGTCTTCAAAGGGCTGTAAAGGAGTAAATGAGGAGTCAATGAGATCGTCTATATAAAGTGCTTAGAACAGGGCCTGGTACCTTGTCAGCTGTTATGATTGGGAAAACATTTCTTCCTCGAAATAAGGCTGAAAAAATGGCCAGAGTCAGAAAGTGAAAGACTAAGGACTCAAGAGAGAATGCTTGTCATCAGCTCCCTTCTGCTCTCTGTCACCCCTGACTCGAGCTGGAGCTGAAACCCCTCTTGGTGGTCAGTGTGGTACAAGAGTGGGTGGTGATTCGGGAGGACGGGGGCTGCTTCTAGCTCTTGTGACCAGATTGGGTTCCCCGTCTGTACAATGGGGTAACAATGTACAGCGGTTGGGGTCGGAGACTTGGATGACTTCACAGGGGTGAATGTACTTTGCCAGTCAGAGGAGGACATACCAGGCTCCGGGAAGCAGAGCTGCAAACCTGAGCAGCTTTTGGCTAAGGACTTTGCTTGTCAGGGTCATAACTCATTCATCTTGTACCCAAATGGACAGCCCCAATTCCAGGCTTACTAATCTGTGGACAGACTACATCAGAATCCCCGGTCCTCTCCCAGCCTCGTTCCATTGGAATCACAGGGTGGCGGGGGGACTCAGGACTCTAGAACAAGGGGTCCCCGGGACTCTACAGCATGACTGACTCGGAAATGGTTGTATTACATAATCCATATTGTCTGCTTTGCAACTTTTAAGGGACTTGGAATCCGTCTCTGGGAGGGTTTAGAGACCAGTGGGCATGATCAGGTAGGACAGGGGTTCAAACTTGCTAGCAGTGTGACTTTGGATGATTCATTTCATGGCTGAGCCTCAGATTTTGCATCCATCAACAGGGACAGTAAGAGCACCTGTTTTCCTCAAAAATGAGGTCTAAATCCTCTCGTAGAGACCTGGTTCCTAAGTGCTCCATTAAGTAGGAAGCATGAGTTTTCCTATTTATGTAATAGTATTGATTGCAGTGTTACTAAAGCTGTAATAGTGATTACTATTATTAGTCGTTATTGTTGTTGTGTTACAGTAAAATATTTCTTCCAGGAATTTAAGTTCATAAAAAAAGGGGGGGGGTAGAAGCTTGAATGTTACAGAAAAGAAACCCCTGATCCACCAGATCAGAGCTAAACAGTGTGTAAGCCTTTTGCTGATTATGTTCAAAGGGGCCTCAAAGCCGGATTGAACCCCTCCTCTGTCTTTACTGAACTCTGAACGTGAAATGTGCTGCATGTAGGTGGTAAGTCCCGCTAATCACTCAGTTTTCTTTTCAACAGAAGGATGACCGTGTAAACAAAATCAGAACCTGAAAAAGATAATGCCTAATATATTAAAACACAGATACTTGTTCAGTGCAAACACAAGTACAAATTTTGTCATTAAAATTTTTTGTTACTTTAATATAAAAGCAATGCTCCACATTTCATGTACTATTAAGACAAGTTTTAAAACCCTCTAATAAGGGGGCGCCTGGCTGGTGCAGTCAGTTAGGCATCCAACTCTTGGTTTCAGCTCAGGTCTGATCTCAGGATCATGAGAACGAGCCCCACATCCAGCACTGCGTGGAGCACCGCATTGGGCTCCATGCTCAGTGGGGAGTCGGCTTGAGGTTCTCTCTCCCTCCCCCTCTGCCACTCCTGCTCATGCTCTGTCTCTCTCTCTAAAATAAATAAATAAATCTTTTTTAAAAAACCACTAATGAGTGTTTAATGAAAATAAATTTTTTGAAGAGTAGCATGACTACAAAATCAGTGCTACCAAATCATTAGTGATGCCATTCGCATTAACAATATTTGGAGGGTAGGTGGAGAAAATATCAAACAAGGATATGGACATTTTAAAATGATATTTTCTCCAGACTTTGTCTTTTTACTGAATCTTGTGTGTATTAGAAGATGTATTCAAGATGGTTGTAAAGATACTCAGCTGAAGTCATGCTTCAAATGCCAAATGGACTTTGGCAGCATTTGATATCAGCAAACTTCCCCAGTCGACACATATAGGAACCCTTAGGTTTTCAGATTTTAACTGCCTAGAGTCTCTTAGCTGATGAATCTGGCCTTATAAACCTTTTCTTGGCCCACATTAATGTGTTATAAATGATTTTTAATTAGGTGGAGAGCATCCTATTATAGGTACCATAATAGGAGTTGTCAATAACAAAGTAAGACCACACTTAAGAAAAATTGGAATCATAAGAATGCTCTAAACAGACTCAGAGGTGGTTTGACGTTTTCCATGTGATTTTTAAAAAATGTTTTTTTGCAAAGCAGTCATTGCATTTGTAATGATCCTGGCAGTTCATTGGAAAATTTTCTCGTGCTTTCAAAGGTAATATGATTGGAGTAAAATTGCAAAAGAACACTTAGATCTTGCAATCTTATTCTAATTAGTGCATTTACAAACTCAAACGCTCAGTGAAAAACGTTTTTGGAAAAATCAGCGTTAAGACCAGGGATTTGGCTTCCTGACTTTCCCCAGGGTTCATGGGCAGAATTTGATGATGCAAGAAATTTGTGACATCATCAGAGCCATCAACATTTTGGCCAAGGGAACTTGGGATGTGGGAAATATGAATTTAAAATTTATTTTTCATGTATTTTTTAGAAAGGCAATGATACTCTTCTCTAGGTATCAACTCATGATTTCACAAAGTCCTGTCCATCCTTCTAGCCAAATGTCCTGTCTAATGGCTGTTAATATCTATGAATCAGTTTGTCTTCCCCAGTATTTTAGAAGGGTCCAAAATCCTTTAGGCCTTCCACATGCTAGAGAAATATACATCCCAACTCTTTGCATCTTAAGGAAATCCAAGTAAGCTACTCTCTTCTAGAATGATCTAGAATGATCCAGAGAAAATCGAACTCTGGACTAAGCAGGCTGAACTTAAACCAGTGCAATATCCATGATCATAAACCTTTACACCATGGTACTTACACCTCACCCAGCAGGAGAGTCAGTGTGCCCAATATGCTTCTGTTGCAGGAGGTGTGCAGGCGGGAGCTGGGAATCTGCCACTGCTCCCCGCGCTCTGGTGGATCCAGCGCAGGAGGCCCATGGACCACACTTTGAGAAGCAGCTATTTGCAGCTCCTGTCTGTTTTTCCTTCAGTGCTAGGTGCACCAGTGACAGGATGATTTATGACTTTGTGGGTCACCGGAATGACATGCACACAGACATTTGTGGAATGTCATCGAAGGCATTTTCATGGAGACCCATCATGAAATGAAAATATGCACGCTAGTGTGGTAACACTAGCCCCAGATTTTAATGAAACCCCAGGCAGCCCTGTCTTGATTATTGGAGTTTTATTACCCATCCTGGCGTCTGAGAAGGCAAGTTCTTTTGCATCTTCTTCAGGCATGTCCTGGTTCTTCCTGAGTTCCGTGTAATTTTTTGTGTGTTATTTATGCTTTTAAAAAATTGCTATACAATTCACATTCAATAAAATTCATTTTAAAGTATACAATGTGGGCTCTTTCAGTATATTCACAGGCTTCTGCAACCACCACCACAATCTACTCCTCCAAATAAACCCTGTAGCTTTTAGCAACCACTTCCCATTGTCCTTTCCCTCAGTCCTACTTTCAGTCTCTATGTTTACCTATTCTGGAAATTTCTTAGAAATGGAATCATGCAATATGTGACCTCTGTGTCTGGCTTCTTTAATGTAGCATAATGCTTTCAAGGTTCATCCGTGTTGTATGGTATTTTAGTGTTTCATTCCTTTTTATGGTTGAATAATATTCCATTATATGGATATGTCATATTCTGTTTATCCATTTATCAGGTGCTAAAAAAATTGGGTTGTTTCTGGGCGCCTGGGTCGCTTGGTCGATTAAGTGTGTTTGCCTCAGGTTGTGATCTCAGGGTCCTGGGATTGAGTCCATGTCGGGCTCTCTGCTCAGCGGGGAGTCTGCTTCTCCCTCTCCCTCTGCTCCTCCCCCTGTTCATGCTCTCTCTCTCTGTCTCAAATAAATAAATAAAATCTTAAAAAAATTAAAAAAAAAGAAAAATTGGGTTGCTTCTACCTTTTGGCTCCGTGAATGGTACTGTTATGAACATTCATGTACAGACTTTTTTGTGAACATGTATTTTCAATTCTCTTGCGTATATACTAGGAGTGGAATTGCTGGGTCATATAATGACTATGTTTACCTTTTAGGACCCTCTATGCAGTTTACCACAGCAGTGGCACGGTTTTATAGCCCTACTAGCAAAATCTGTCCGCATTCTTGCCCACACTTCTTGTTGTTCCAGTGGGTGTGAAGTAGAATCTTACTGTTTTGGTTTACTTTACCTTATGACTAATGATGTTGAGCATCTTTTCATGGGCCATTTTAACATCTTCTTTGGAGAAATGTTTATTCAAATTCTTTGCACATTTTTAATTGGGTTACTTGTCTCTTTATTTTAAGAGTCTTTTATTTATTCTGCATATTAGACCCTTATCAGATATATGATTGGCAAAGGTATCCTTTGAAGCACAAATGTGTTTATTTTGATGAAGTCCAATTTATCTATTTTTCCTTTGGTTGTTTATGCTTTAGATGTCATTAAGGAACTGTTGCCTAATCTAAAGTCATGAAGATTTACACCTATATTTTCTTCTAAGGGTCTTACAGTTTCAAGTCTCATACTTAGGTCTTTGATCCATTTTGAGATATTTTTGTATATGGTATGAGGTAGGGGTCTGAATTCATTCATTTGCTGTGGTTATCCAGTTGCCTAGTACCATTTGTTGAAAAGACTATTATTTCTCCACTGAATTGTCTTGGCATCTTTGTCAAAATCAACTGGTCATAGATACATGCGTTTATTTTGGGACCCTCAAGTGATCCATATGTCCATCCTTATGCCAACATTACACTGTCTTAATTACTGTGGCTTTGTAGTAAGTCTTGAGATTGAGAAATGCGAATCCTCCAAAAATTTTTTTTAAAAATATTGTCTTGTCTATTCTGGGTCCCTTGCATTTCCACATATATTTTAGGACCAGTTTATCAATTTTTTTGGAAACAACCTATTTTTGTATATTGACCTTGTTTCTCTTAATCTTGCTGAACTTATTTATTGGTCCTAATAGGTCTTTTGTGTGTGTACCATGTAAAATTCATACTCATCTTGCCAAGGTTCCCAAAGAAACCTGTTGAGATTTTGATTGGAATTGTATTGAATCTATAGACAGTTTTGTGGTTGAATTGACATCTTTGCAATATTTAAAATTTCTTATCCATTATCTTTCCATTTATTTAGGTCATCTTTAATACTTTTTTGTTCAATTTAAATTTTCTGTATACAAGTCCTACACAGCTGTTCTTGGATTTATTCCTAGGTAGTGTGTGATTTTTTTTTTTTTGCTTGATATTACAAATGTATCTTTAAAAAAATAATGCTTTGGGGGCATCTGGGTGGCTCAGTCAGTTAAGTGTCTGAGTCCTGGGATCGAGTCTTGTGTGGGGCTCCTTGCTCAGTGGTTAGCCTGCCACTCCCCCTGCTTGTGCACTCTCTCTCTCTGACAAGCAAATGAATAAAATCTTAAAAAAAAAGCTTTGAAGTGTTTTTTGTTGATACATAAGCTACAATTGCCTTCCATATATTTATCTTATAGTCAGTCACCTTGTTAAACTTTCCCATTGCGCTTACTAATTTTTCTATAAGCTCTTTGAGTTCCTATTAGTCAAGGATTAAAATTAGTCTAATTCTAGGCATTTGGGGACTGAAAGGAGGGAAAGAGCCAAACCTGATATCAACTTAAGTAAAATATTGTTTGTTTTCTGACGGTATCACATTGAACTTTAAACACAGTCAACCAGGGATGCCTGGGTGTCTCAGAAGTTAACCGTCTGCTTTCTGCTCAGGTCATGATCCCAGGGTCCTGGGATCGAGCCCCACATGGGGCTCCCTGCTCGGCGGGAAGCCTGCTTCTCCCTCTCCCTCTGCTCCTGCTTGTGTTACCTCTCTCACTGTGTCTCTCTCTGTCAAATAAATAAAATCTTTAAAAAAATAAAATAAACACAGTCAGCCATACAATAATATGGTCTAAGCTATGAAATCTTCATCTCTATTGGTTCCCTTATTGATCATGGGCTTGGATATAATTCAAAAGGTACAAAGGCTATCTTCACCATGGGTGGAGATGAACCTCACATACAGGAAGCTGGACAAGAAGAGGTGAAGCATTAGTGGCCCTGAGTTTCTCCCAGTTAAAGTTGCAGGGGACAATTAATGGTATGAAATAGGAAGTGTCATGGTACCAAGCAATAGGGAATTCACTTGCAGTTAGCACACAAGCACTAAAAGACTCCTCCTCACATCTGTTGAAGACAGCTGTCTGTAGGTGTGGAGATTTTAGGGGCCATTGACCACAGCCATGGCTGATGCTGAATGAGGACATCCTTCTCTACTCCTCAAGCTAAGCCCCAGAATGTCTGAATCTGGGATCAGGGCCTGGATGGAGGAAGTGGATGGGGCCGCTGCCTTGCATAACTCCAGTATGTTCTATCCACTTTGCATTCCAGAATTAGCATTTGCTGGACACTTCCTCTCCACCCAGCACCCCTTACTTAATCCTCCCCACAACCCACCATATTCTTCTTATCTCTCTTTGTATGGCGAGGAAACCGAAGCATGGAGAGATGAGAGAACAGGGTTAAAGTCATCCAGCTGGTAGGTGGCAGAGCAGAGGCAGATCTCAGGATCTCTGCTCTCAACCGTTATGTCATCTGTGCCTTTCCAGTCTGGAACAGAGATGTGCTCCAGAGAGAAGAAAAAGAGAGAATCGGCTCTGATTCCCTCAGAATTTCCAGGTCTTGGCTGCTTTTACTGATCAATCCTTCCAGTAAATCACTTTAAATTCTACTATTTATTTATTTCTTATGATTTTGCCTAGGCTCTCTCAAAGGGAATTCTATGACCTTGGTCTAGATATTATATACGGAAGCTTAAGGTCAGGGATGGAATTCTTTTGTATCTTTGTAGCCCTACACAGGGCTTGGCATCTGGTTGAGGCTGGGAATATTTATTGGAAGAATGAATGACTAATTCTCACAGGGATACTACTGAGATAAAACCAGCCCACAGTTTTTTGAAAGTTTACTCCGCATCAGGGATCACTAGTATTTAAAATGCAATAAACCACTTAGTCCTCACAACAACCCTACACTACATTATGGGTACGTTATGATGTCCACTTTATAGAGGAGGAGATTGAGACCCAGAGAAGTTCCGTCCATGCCTGAGGTACCAGCCACAGTAAGGCGGGGGCGCGGGGCTGAGCCAGAATCAAACTTATGCAATCAAATCTGAAACCTGGCCTCATATCGTACGACTCTGTGTCGCCTGAATCTTCCTCTTCCTCTTCAGCAGGGTCAGCCAGCCACTGCTTGATGTCTCCAGGGACGGAGGGCTTAGTACTGTGCAGCCCTGCCTCTCCTTTCCCACACTGGTTGTGCCCCTCCCAGCCCCTCTGCCACACTGACCTGTGTGAAGTTCTCTGAGGTAGAACCTCGCTGAGTCCTTTCTCTACCCACCCTTCTTCATGGAACTGCTTTCTCTGTCTGAACTGTCCAGCCACATTGTCTGGCTAGAAAATGCACTTCAAAATCTGGTGTATCATCAAAAACTAATGATGTAATATATGATTAACATAACAATAAAAAATTAAAAAGAATCTGGTGTATTCCTCTGACTCTAAAACATCACCGATTGTAAGATGCACCTTTATTTTATGTTCACTTGAGAAAGAAAAATTCCACCAGCTAAACTTTGACATAATGCTTTCTTATCACTTGGAATTTTTATTTTATTGTTATTGAAAGAAGCTCATTAGACAGAGTTTATCATTTATTACTCGTGTGCCTAAAAAAAAATAAGAGAAATAAACTGGTAAGTTAGTCCTAAAACGTGTTCACATTCAGAGTCTGACTGTTTTGAATAATTTCCGACTTGGTCATTGATGCCTGTGGTTTTCCACGTAATGTTGTCCTCTGTGCCATCAATACCAAATGACACTGCAGCTTTTCTGGAAAGAGTGCTCCTTTGTTGTCCCTGAGGCTCTCTTCCAAACCTCTGACACCCATTCTGTGAGTTCTGAGTCAGGTGTTTTCTTGCTTGGTGTACCATGGTCAACCCTCTTGCATGTATCGCTAACAGAAAGTGACAGCTTCATCTGTTTGTATGGATCTTGGGACCCTAGAACATTCAGTGGCTGTTTTGCAAGAAAATATGGTTATTCCTCCGATGATAAACATATGTCACCTTTGTACTCTGTTCCCATGTCTTATTGCACACACATAACTTCTCACTTCAACGCTAAGTCCTGGTGTAATCTTGTTGAAGACATTTTAAATGGCAATTAAATGTAACACATGTCATTCCAACAACACACAGACCTCATCAGAGTGGTGACAAATGAACAGCCATTGACAAAGCTCACACAGGCTGAGGCGGTGACAGCCGTACCCCGCTGCCGCCTGGTGACCAGGATGGTGAGCTGCTGTGCCTTCTCAGAGATATCAAAATGAGAAGAACAAGTGTTTGAGCTCCCTGAGGCCAGGATGCCTCATTCCTCTCTGTAACCCCAGGGCCTGGCCCCAGGAAATTTTTTTTTGCCTAAACAGATGAATTGAGTAAGACACAAGGCAGCTGGGGAGAGTAACAGTGTAGACGGATTCAGGAAAACATTAAAACACAGAGGTAAGAACTCAAATCACAGAAGGCTGGGGCCAGGTAGTTTGGGGGCAAAATGCCCACTTAGCCAGAGGTAGACCCTTGAAAGTATCACAGCTTCCTGGCACGGGAAACAGTTGTTCCTGGATGATAGAATATCAGATGTGACAGGGTCCTAAGAGATCTTGTTCAACTCCCAACAGCTAATTTATGGAGGAGCCAAGATTCAAACCTGAGGGGGTGTAGTCGCAACCATGAAGCCACCCTGCCGCCCCCGCTTCCTGCCAGGATGGGTTGCCTTGGGCAGCACAGAGCTCCCTGACACTTGAGGTCTATAGGGAGAAGCATGAAACTTGGAAACTAGACCCTGCTCCACCTCTGACAGTAAGGAAACAGGCTATGAGATGACCAGCATTTGGGAGCTTTGCCAAATCACCTCAGCCCAGTCTGATTTACGGATGAGGAAACTGAGGCTCATGGATTTCCTTTAGGACTCCTGTCCTTCCTCCTCCAAATACCTCTCTCTGTGCCCCAAGCCACTTGCCACCCTGTTAGCAGAGTGTGCCTGTTTTTCTGCCTTCTTGTATCAGTTATTTGTGTCTGGATTTATCTCCCTGACCACAAAATAAGCTTAGTAAAGATGCCATCCACTTAGGGTGGCCACATGATCTGGTGGAGGGAGGGTTGACTTTGAACCACTCAAAAAACTGTGGGATATCAGGGATGTTACTTAAAATATCCGTGCCTCAGTTTCCCCAGTCCATAAAATGGGGATGATGAGGATATTACCTGCCACATCTGTGGCTGAGAGGATTAAATGAGATATGGAACGTGTGCTAAGCTCCCAGTAAATGTTAGGTTTGAACGGTCATCATCATCATTATCACCTCCAAGCCTTCTCCACGGTGCTAAACAGATGTTTGTGAATTCAAGGAATTTGTGTCAGTGTAACATCTCTACGGCCCTGCTCCCCATCCTCTGGTAAATGCCCACGGTCCTGGTGGGCTCCCCACTAGCTCCCTGATCCTGGTCCATACCAATCTGTGCATCACTTCCCCAGCCACAGTGATTGGCTCCAGGATTATCACATGACCCAGTCCTGGCCAATCAGAAATAGGAAGACCCAATGCTCGGTCTTCAAGCTCTTTGGCCCCCAGGGACCTAAAGCTGGCGAAGTGGAGTATTGACCCCTCTGCATCCCTCCCTTCACCCCAACAGGGGAGGCTGCCGGAGAACAGAGCCAGCACAGAAGGGGTAGGTGAACCCCATAGAGGAAGAGAGAAAAGGGTGCCAGTGACACAATTTGACCCCTGCATTAAGCTATGCCTGAAAGCAGATCTACTCATTGCTTTTTTTTAATTAGTGAGAAAAAAAATTCCTTGTATGCTTAGGCCAGCTTGGGTTAGGCATCTGAAAGGGTCCAAAGCAATAGTTACTCCAAGCCTGTGTGACATACAAATTTACATATATTCCTAATAGCATTTTTTAGAAAGAACTTATTCCACAATTGAAGTCAGTGCTGAAATCATGATATTTGGCCTTATACATATAAATGCCTGGCTTCACACAGCCTTTTGAAAACCTGTGGGTTTACCAGCTTCCCTCCACGTCTTCCACACAGTCTGAGCCCGCCACCAAGCTGTGTGGGGCCAGCAGGGCTAGGGCCAGCAGTGGCTAAGCATGTCCCACTCAGTGTTTTCCCACAGCTTTCTACAGTGTCCCGGGGGAGAATTATTATCATCTCTCCCCTTGCATCTCTTTTTAGTTAGCAGCTCAGCTCACTTCAGGCAATTTCCTTAGACCTACACATGTTGCCCTTCTCCTTGTCCAATGCCTTCTGGAAATCACCCCCTCCAAACTCTTGCTCTGCCCCTTTTGTTTCTCTACCTGTTTATGGATCTCTTGCCCCCAAAGAAGCCCTACCCTTGTCATTATGATTGTGAGGGCTTAAAAGTGCTAGTGATGTTGGTAGGGTTGTGATTTTGGGGGGAGCTCACTCCACCTCTCCCAAACCCTATCTCTTCCATTGACAGTGACACTCTGGGGACTGAGTAACCATCTCTGTTTCTTCCCCACCTCACTGACAGAAAGCCTGTCAGGGAGGAGACCCGAAAAGTGTTTGTCAAGGAAACACACCCCAAGGGCTTGGCTTGTGGGCTCTGTCTGATCCACATGCAGTGAGCCTTCTTCTGGGCTGACACCCCATGGCTTGGAGCTCAGACCCAATGCCGCCTCTTTCAATAAGTATATTGCAATGGTTCCTGTCCTCTCCTGAAGTCAAATTCATAGCTAACATTGCCTACTTGCAACCTATGATTTAAACAAATCAATATAATGTCTTAGTTACAATATTACAGAGAAGTAAAAGGGAAATAATTTGTAACGAATAGTACATAGTTCATTACATGAATGCTTAAGGCGGGAACTACGCCAGAAGAGAGGATAAAGTTGTCAAATGGTTGTGCCTATTTACAATGAATGTGTTTAGATTTAAGAGAAATAAGACACGCTTTAACGTTAATACACTGAAATAAGGGCTAAAACCTGTATTCACACACATGCATAGAATGCACCACGTATGCACCTGCAGACTCACACAGGTGGGGGCTGCAGGTGATGTTAGGAAAGAGTGGGCAACTCTTAACTCTTGGGAAAGTTCTGGGAAATAGAAAACATATCCTTCCCTTGATTTACACAGTGGTTCTATTGTTGGCAAGTTCATGAGTACGCAAACACCTTTCGAAAAATAATCAAACCACTTTTTGTTTAAATGCAAAATCGGGTGTGATCCTAGACTCTGTTAGTCACAAAAAGGGATGCTGACAGTTCTTGCTGGGTGGGACAGTCCTGCACACTGAGATGTCCAGTTTCCAGGAATCCTGTCTGCTGAATGGGAACAGCTCCACCCCCAACTTGTGGGATGAACATAAACACCTCATAAAAGTCCACATGCCCCTGGGGTGACAAAAACCCCTTTGAGAAACCCTGGTTTAGAAAAGAGTCTGGCAGCTTCAGAGCCCAAGGTTGACTATAGCCGCGGGTAAACTGCTCCCTGAGGCTCAGTCTTCTCCTCTGTTAAATGGGGCTTTTGATGTTAGGTAACATGGCACATGGACACATGGCAGGTACTCAATGGGCAGGAGCTCTTTCCTCCATTGCACACATGCCTCCCCAGTCTTCTGGCCTCCAGCTGCGCCCCTCCAATCCATCCCTGACACCTTCTGCCAAAAGGACATCTTCCACCAATTTACTTGTATCTTTGTTCAGCTCTGCTTAAACCCTCCATGTCCCCAATCTCCTGCCGAGCTTTTAGATGCTGGGCGACTTGGACCACTGTTTGTTTTGGCCTCCACCGTAGGACTTCCTGCCCATACCCTGTGGTTTATTCATGTTTTCATTCAACACATATTTACTGAATGCCTGCTGTATGCCACGTCCTGCTCTAGAGGCCAGGCAATTAGTAAAACCCAGGCAGAGAAATTCTTGATCTCACGGAACTGACATTTTGGTGGGGAGGTAGACAAGAAAACCCAAAAACATGAGATGACAATTGGAGTTAAGATCAGATAAGAAACATGTAGCAGGGTCAGGGGACAGAGAGTAAGGAAGGAGTTTTCTTAAATATGTATTTTAAAATTTAAGGGTCTATCAGATACCATTTTGTCCTTCCTGGCTTAAAAAAATCCTATGATTTTTAATTAATCCTATGATCCTATGACAGTTTTGTGCCTAATTCTGAGGATGAATTTTGATTGGCCTCGGCTGATCTTGGCCGTCCCACTCCCTTTTGCCAAGGATTGGCCCAGGGATGGGCATGTGACTTCATTTTGGCCAGTAGTATTTAAGGGAAAGACCGCCAGAAGTGTCTGGGAATGATTTTCCTAGGAAGGGTCATGCGGAGAGAAAGCCCTTTTTGCCATATCTCCCCTTTTTGGTTGAGCGGCTTTCATGAGGGGATGTGATGTTGGGAGCTGTGGCATCTCTCCTGTGGCCATGAGGGGTGATAGAATGGCATGCCAAGAGTGGCAGAGTGGAGAGTGAACCCTTGAACAAGCACAGGGTCCTTACTTTAGAACTTTTTGTTCAGTCAACACTAACATTTAAGATAAAACGTCCTATCGGTTGGTGTTACTGGTTCTCGGTGTGCTGCACTATGACTTCCCCCAGCCTCAGGCAGCTGAGTGGCTGGAGCTCCCAGGCTTATAGCCTCTGACCTCAAGCAGTGCCTTCTACTTCCCACAGTAGCCAATCCATGCCATCATTTCTCTGTATACCATGGAGGGGTGGGGTAGAGGTTGGGTATTCTTCACTGTTCCCCAGACTTTCCAGATCCCATCTAGCTTCATGCTTTGTACCTGCTCTTCTCTGCCCAAATGCCCTATCTAGAAAACTCCTACTCACCCCTCAGAGCCCAGTTAGAGATCAAATGTCGCTTCTTCTATGAAAGTTCTCCAAGCCCCCAGGCCTCTGCTCCAGTATCTCTTGTGTGTTTCCTTCTGCTCTACCACTCACTCCCATTGGCTGATGGGCTCTCCTGCTATAGACTGGACCTCCCACAAGTCCAGGAACTGGGTTTTCATTTATATGTGTGGTCCCCATTCCTAATGCAAGGAGTGGAGGGCTCAGAGCAGGGGCTAATGATTTTCGTTGGTTAGCTAAATGAGTAGGGTGAGGGCGTGAATGAATGAGTGAATGTTCCCAGCTTCCAAACTGAGGGCGGAGGCCAGATCGGCCTCCCCTCTCTGTGGGGGCACAGTGCGGAGGTGGTGCTGGCCCAGTGGTTGTTCCAGTGATTTGGAGGTGACTCTCCTCGAAGGTAGACCAGGTGGCCCTGCTGCTCACAGGGCAGGTAGAGGCCTGCCTGCTCCCAGCCCTCCCGCTTCCCCTAATCTCTGCTTCTTTCCCTCCATCTCAGGCAGGCAGCCACCCAGGGGCCAGTCCCACCCTCTTTCTCCCCCAGGCCTCTGCCAGCTCAGTTATCCTCTCCGCCATCTCCAGGACTCCCCGATTAGCACCCCCCTTCCTTCAGGTGTGCTTGGGGGCTGGGGTGGGACGCTGGAGAGTGAGACGGGTGACAGTCCTCGCTGCTCTGGGGAAAATTAATTAGCCTGGGTTCACAAATCACTTTGAAGATTAAAAAAAAAAAAAAAGCAAAAGCAAAAGAAAACACATGCACCAGTCCCTTATCGAGACGATTATTACCTTCAGGCTTACCTCTCCCCTTTGCTAGGGCAGGGTATGTCCCCATTCCACTCCATACCTGTTTTTCTAGAAAATCCAACTTCTGAAACTCAGGCGCTTTGGTGCACGGTGCAAGGAAAGGAGCATTTTGGCCCTTTCTGGGCAGGGTCCCCACGGCCGAAAACCAGTTCCCAGTTGCTGCTGGGATCTGGGGCTTCAAGATGTGGGTTTGGATTGGGACCTACCCTCTCTGAGCCTTGGTATTTCAGCAAAATGAGAATAGGTAATGCTTCCCTCGGGAAGGAGCATACAACAGGTGCTCAGGAAACAGAGCTCCTGCCTGTCTTGGGACAGAGCAGACAGAGTCCACACAGCCCCCAGGTAGAGGCTGGGCCTGTTGTCTGGGCTTGGTGCCCCAGGTACCTCCCCAGGGACCACCCAGCCAGCCTGCCCGCTACGGGGCAGACTCCAGCTCGGAACCGCAGAGACAGCTGACAGCTGCCGGGATACCGGCTTCCTCCCACAGTCGGAAGGGCCTCCCAGGGCCACGGCGGGCCAGGGGCGGGCCACAGAGTGGACCCTTGGCGTCACGCCCCCCGGCCTGCAGTCAGCTCCTTGAGATGTCCTGGAATGTTCCCGTTGCCCTTTCCTGGAGAGGAGACTAAGGCTGTGAGAGGTCAGTCTCTGGTCAATGGCTACCCGGCTGGGCTTCCTGGCTTCACACCTCAGCTGGGCTGGGGGAGGGGGTGGCTGACAGGCAGGCAGGTGAGGTTTGGCAGAGGGAAGGTCTGTGAGCTTTTATGGGGCTTCAAAAGTTTGGCATGGTTCAGCTTGAGGAGGGCGACGCTTCCTTCTGGAGGACCCCTCCCCCTCTCGGGTCCTGGCATACCTGCCAGGCAACAGGTGGGCCTCAGAACCAGCTCATTTATGGCTCCAGGTGAGTGATCATGGGGCCCCCCACTGAGGGGTTGGGGGAGGGGTCCTCAGGCTCCAGATGAAAGGCCAGAGGTGCCCCCCCATCTCTACCCCTCCCCACCTGGGGCCCCGGCTCCCGACCAGCTCTATCACCTGGAGCTCAGACACCTGAGGGCAACCTGGGAAACCAAAGCGCTTCTCCTTCATCCCCCTCCCCATGCGGGCCCCTGTCCTCTCCAACTGGGTCCCCTCTGCCTTGCAAGATGGATTACAAGTGCCTAGAAGGTGCCAGGCCTGCGGAGAGAATGGCGGTGTTGGCCGGCTTGCTCTAGAGCGGGTGCCTCCCCTCGAAGCCTGTTTCCTCTTCTGTAAAATGGGTAGAAGAACGGCCTCTGTCGCAGGGTGGCAGAGGGGAATACATGAGCTAGAGAAACAGCTGGAGCAGGGGGCTCGCACGTGTTGGTTCACAGCAGCCATGGACCCACTCTGTGCAAGCCACAGGGGATCGAGGGGGGGCCAGTGAGGTTGGGGACGCCATCTCCTGAGGGCGACAGGACCCTGTTGTTGGTGCCTACCTGCCGGCAGACTCCTAGCTGATCTTAGCCCTCGAGGAGCTTGCAAAGTAAGATGGGAGATGAGACAGAGATGGTGAGGATGATGGCAAGGACTAGCATCTATTGAGCACCTACTGTGTGCCAGCCCCTGTTCTAAATGCTCTACACGTTTTATCTCATCGAATGCCTCCACCACACCGTCCCAGGAAGTTGGTATCTTGTGGCCGTTCTCAATTTCAGGAGGAGGACCTGAAGCACAGAGGGGTCGGGGCATGGCCTGAGGACACAACACAACAGCTAGGAAGTGGCTGACCAACAATCTGAACCCCCAGGCTATCAGGCTGTAAAGCCACTACTTTTGACTGTGGAATCGTGCTGCCTTCCCAAGAATGCTGAGGATCTTTACAAACAAGTATAGGATGAATGTCAGAAAGGAGAAGGGGAGAGGAATCTGGAAGATGCCCCACTGGTCTTCCCAAGCTACAGCTGCCTTCTGCTCACACATCATCTGTGGCTCCCCAGTGCCTGCAGGACTGATGTAGGGCCCTCGGTTCCCTAAGCCCCGTGTCCTCCTTACTTCCCACCACCCATGTCATCTACTGGCCACTCCCTGGTTGGCCTCATCTTCCTGAACATCTTTCTTCCCCCACTGCCCACCCTGCTCTCTGCCCTACCCTTTCCTCCCTTTCCACAAGCCCAGCTCCTGGCCTCCAGCTCCCGTGCTGCCTTGGCTCCCTGGTCTGGAGGGAACAGTCACCCCTGTCCTGCCCCAGGCTGGCGAGGTCCTGGGCCTGCCAACCAGACACAGTTGCTCCAGGAGTTTCTAAGAAGTGCTGGACTTTAACACCATGATTGTTGTCACATTTTTGTTTTTTCTTTTTAAACCCCTGAGTGTACAGTAGAGATGTATGTACTGCAGAAAGTCTGGAAGATAGAAAAGCAGAAGGCAAACAAAGGCTCTTAGAATCCTGCACCCCACCCCCCTCCTCCAAGAGATAGCTGTTATGAATGCCTATGGGTCCTGCCAGCAGGCTTTTCTCTTTATGCATGATTTCAAAGCATTTATTTAAATCGGGAAGTGCCACGTTTTCCTTTCATATTTCAGGCTCTGTTCCTCAGGGGGTCAGTAAGTCCTCCTGCATGTAGCCTAAATGCCTCTCACAGGGTTCATCACAGGTCAGGCCTCCCAAAGCAGTGGACCCCTAAGAGACTGCCATCCTGGGTTGCAAAGGTGGGTGAGAAAGAGGGTCTTCACTGGACTCTGGTCAGAGGTTCTGGGAGCTCCATCAAATAAGGACTAGGGGGTCGCTAAGTAGCCCCAGCAACCTGGAAGGCCAGCTCCACAGGGCAGGTGCCTCTGTCTGTCTTGTCCACTCCTCTATCTCCATGACCTGCACAGTGCCTGGCCCAGAGCAGGTGCGCATGCTTGTGGAATGACCGTGGGAGTAAGTGCCATGTGCAGAGGTGGGGAGGCGGCAGAGACCAGAGAGAAGAAAGCCTTGCGTACCCTCCAAGGCTTGACCATCAGAGGCTGGGCTGTTCCCAAGGGTCGGGGGGAGGGGAGAGCCCTGGGGCCAGGATAGGGTGGAGGGGCTTCTTGGCAGGGTCAGGAGGCCCCGCCCAGCCACCCGCCCACCGCTGGGGCACAGGAAGTGGAGGCTGCCATGTCCGATCCCTGAGGGCAGCCTTGCTTTGCAGCCATTTATCACCTGTAGCAATTCCAGGAATGCGGAGATAGAGGGGCCCAAGTCGGAGGGAGGTACCTTGGGGGGGCCGTCATCCCACCTTTCTCCAGGAAGCAGAGAACCCCGACCCTTGGCATCTGGGAAGGCATGAGTGTCTCCTGAAGACCCTCACTCACAGAACACTGGATAAGATGCCCCACTGGTCTTCCAAAGCTACAGCTGTCTTCTGCTCACACATCATCTGTGGCTCCCCAGTGCCTGCAGGACTGATGTAGGGCCCTGGGTTCCCTAAGCCCCGTGTCCTTACTTGGCTTTTAGGGAGGGCCCACTGCATGCTGGGCACTGTCGCGACCCTCACAGCAGTAGGTGCTGTTACAGTCCCCAGGGTCACACTGCTGGGGACACGCAGAGCCATGATTCACACCCAGCAGTCTGGGGCTAGAGCTTGCACACTGATGTAGAGTGCTCCTGTTAGCATCCAAGCCAGGCAGGGTCCTGCTGTCTGCTCAGCACCCTGCATGGCTCCTACCTACTCGGAGGAAAAGCCAAAGTCCTCATGGTGGCCACAGTGTCAACTGAGCCAGTGCCTCTCTTGCCTTGCTCACTGGGCTCCAGAGGCAAACATGAGTTTGCACTTGCTGATCCCACTGCCTTGGGATGCTTTTCCCCTATTTAGATTCTTGGCTCACTCCCTGGCCTCCAGATCCCTGCTCAGAAATCATCTCCTCCAAGAAGCCTTCCCTGACCACCCTTGTATGACCTGCTCCCTCTAGACGGCTCTGGCTAGTACAGCAGCCACCAGCCACATGTGACTCCTGAGTACTTGAAATGTGGCAAGTCAGAATTGAGATGTGCTGAGTGTCAAATACGCACCAGATCTCCAAGCCCTAGTATTAAAAAAAAAAAAAGTGAAACATCTCATTAATAATTTTTTTGCATTGATTACATGTTGCCAAGATAATATTTTGGATCTATTGGATGAAACATACTCTTAATATTAATTTTATCTTTTTCCTTTTTTCAAAGCAACGAGGAGAAGATTTAGAATTACATGGATGGCCCCTTCTCCCCAGTCTCTCTCTTCCCGGCACTCACCCCACCTGGCGCGTTACAGATTTGCTTGTCTGTGTGTCTGTCACCTGGGCCTCCCCAGCAGGACCGGGATCCCTGTTCCCACCGCTCTACCCAGCACACGCAGCGGTAGCTGTCGAGTGAACGAAGTGCCTGCTCTGTGTCCACAGCTGAAAGTGGGCTTTGTTCCTGAGCATCTGAACTTGGAATGGGGGTGGGGAGTCAGGGGAGAAGTGTTGGGGTCCATGGCAGTGGGGGGCAGCACACTATGGAATAAGTGAGATTTGGATTTGGGTGCAAACACTGCCTCTGGCTCCCTTTGTCCCTGTACATTTTACTGCCTGTCCTATGAGGATCTAGGTCTCTGCCCAGAGGTTCTGATGGGCTCCTGGAGGTTGTCCCGTGAGCCCCAGCAGGTGGGAGAGGCTGCGGAAGCTGCTGGACAATGAAAGAACCGCGCCCTAGAGGGGGACCACCACATCTCCCATGGCCTCATGGGAGGCAGTGGAAATGGAGGAGCGGGGCCTGGCTTGGGCAGGAGGTCCAAGTGCCTTCTGGGGAGGGGGAGGGAGCCAGCGGGACCTGGGGATGCACAGAGGGACATGGCATGGTCCGTGTCCTTGATAGGGATCTCAGAGAATTCCAAGGAAGCGAGGTAAAATGGCAGAGTTGGTCAGAGAGGGGCGTGGGATTCTAGAAGCAGAGGCGAGGGTGGCTGGGAAGGATTCCCAGAGGAAGTGGCATCTGGCCTGGGAGGGGAAGGCTGAGTAGGGCCTGCGCACAGCTGTGCAAAGGCCTGGGAGGTGTGGGGTGGGCCAGGGGATGGTGAGGCTGGAGCGATGGAGACCCTGGTGGTAGTGGGAGCTGGGCCAGGGGGCTGTCAGACCCCAGCCTGCCCCGGGCCTCTGCACTCATGGTGGGGTGGTGGCCGCTGCTCAGGTCTGCTCAGAATGGGACCAGAGGACCTGGGGCGTGCCTGCTGAAAGGATGCTGAGAAGTCAGTCAGCAGCCGTTGTCGGTTCATGCCTGGTACCCCATATGGCAGGGCAGCCACTGCGGGCACATCTCCCTGCATGAGGCCCCCGCTCCTTCCAAGCAGCTCAGGACCCATCAATGTTCCCCAGGGGCGGAGCTGCACTTGCCCCTCCTGTGACCACTGCCCCCTCCCCCAGGTCTCGGCTCAGGGACACAAACGCTCCTGCTCTGAGTGTTCCGGAGCGCCCTGAAGAGCCTGGGCATGGTGACCAGGCCCCTGGTGGAGGCTGCTCTCTCCAGGCTGGACCGCTGAATTCTCTGCAGCGCCTCACGGCCCCATCTCCAGCCTGCCCTGCAGGGCCACAGGGTGCCTCGCCCCCTGACTTGTCTGTGACCTTGAGCACGTGATGACCCTTCTCTCAGCTTCTGTCCACTCTCTCCAGCCTTTCCGCCTCTGGAAAGCAGGTATGTATCCCAGAGCTTGCCTCGAAGGGTAATGGAGAGGCCTGGCCCCAGTGGTGGCTCACTGGGCTCCCCTCTTTCCCAAGGAGCTGGGTTCTGAGGGTGAACTGCCAGGCGGGTAGGCAGGCAGGCAAGCAGACAGGCCTGGCCCATGGCAGGGTGGGGGGGTAGTGGTTAGGTCTGGCTGGCTCTGGAATGATCACACCCCTGCTGTCGGGGGGCGGGGAGGGAGGTAGAAGGGGGGGCAGCTGAGGAGCCAGGAGTGATTTAACACCTGCACATAATTACCAAATGATCCGCCTTCTGGGAATTATTTTTATCTTAATCTTTTATTTGGTTCCAAATAAAATGAGAGAGGGACCAGCAAAGTCTAGGAAAGGGGCAGCAGGGAGCTGCTGGGCTACCAGGAGGTTACCACCCTCACTGTCACCCGGCCCTGAGGCTCGCCTGACCATTGCAAGAGGATGTCCAACCACTCTGGGACCTGCAGCTCACCTGGGGAAGGTGGGAGCCCAGCTGAAGGCAAAGGAGACCCTATACTGCTGCTTGGAGAGTGCGTGTGTGCACGTGTGTGTGGGGGGGTGAGAGAGAGAGACATAGTACTGGGAAGGACTGGGTATGTGACTGAGTTTAGATTGGGGATATATCTGAGCAAATGGGTATGCATCTGTGTGTATCTGAGTGTGTTTGTCAGGGCAGTGTCTGTATACGTGTGTGTGTGTGTGTGTGTGTGTGTGCGTGCATGTATCTGAGTGTGTCTCGGAGGAGGTATAGCATTTCTTGGGGGTCTGACAGCAAAATCACAATGCAGAATCCTGGGCCCCACCCATCCCTGACGGATCCAATCCAAAACCCCGGGGGACAAAATTCACGAATCTTCATCTTTGGCAATCCTAATTTTTAACTTCCTAATAGAAGTGGCCCAACGACTCGTATACATCTTGAATTTTGAAAATCACTGCCTGATTCTAGCATTGTAGAATCTTTGGCAGTTTGGGAACATTACAATGGTCAGATTCTTTGGCCTGTTAAAATCTTCAGAAGTCTGGAATATCCTGATCTTAGGGGGAAGGGAGAATGTTTAGGATTGTTACAACTTCCAGGTGTTTTCAGTTTTGAAGAACCATTCAAAGTCTAGAATGTTCCAACGCCTTAGAGCAGGGTGTTGCAAATGTCAAATACTCCTATACCTCTTCAAAACTTCTGCCTTCCCCACATCACGCCTATGTTTTTCTTCTTTTTTGTTCAGTCAGTTACCATTTATCTTCTTTTTTAAAAAAATTATTTTGGAGTAACTTAGACTTACAAAGAGAGTACATAGAGTTCCTATGGAGGCTTCACCCAGCTTCCCCTGATGTTGACACTCTTGAGCATGAGTGCAATTGTTAAAACCAGGAAATGAACACGGATAAAAATGCCATTTACCATCCTGAGGACCTTAAGTGAATTTTTGCTATTTTCACTCCCTTGTCCCTTGTCTGGCCCGGAATCCGATTGAAAATCCCATATTGCTGTTAGTGGTCATGCCTCCTTCCTCTCTACCAATTTGGAACAGCTCTTCAGTCTTGTTGTCTCATTTCTGGTTTGTTTCAGGCTTTGAAACAATGCTGAGCAGTTATTTCGTCTAATACCCTTCAGTTTGGGTCTGTCTGGCATTTGTTCTCTAATGACTGGAAGGAGGTTATACATTTGGGGCCAGAATGCCACAGGAGTACTCCTTGGGGCATCATATCAGGGGGTACATGTGTCTTTTTACTCTCTGCCTCTGCTGTCATCTGTGTTTTTATTTAAACAGATCCCCTTTTTTAAGTTCACTACCTGATTTTATCCAACCATAAAAAACCATATCCCCCTGGTTGTGATAGGTTTGATGCTATAGCTACTAAAATGGAAAATCACCTAAAATCATATCGATGACCTCCAGGACTTTGTGCACCACTTTTGACAAACGTTGCTTTAGATTGTGTAGGATCTTTGGGACCGTGCAATGCTGATTTGGTTTATTTTATTATTATTGTCCTCAAAGAGTCTTCAGAACCATCAGAACTCTGCCTGTTGATCCAGTCCATCGAGAATTTTTGGAAGATAAGGCCCAAGTCCTACATCTCTGCATTCCAACCTGGCTTCCTCAGCTCCCTGATTGCCTGGGGGGCTGTGGCTTGTTAAAACTGCAGATTTCTTGGGGCGCCTGGGTGGCTCCTTCGGTTAAGCGTCTGCCTTCGGCTCAAGTCATGATCCCAGGGTCCTGGGATTGAGACCCGCGTAGGGCTCCCTGCTCAGCGGGAAGCCTGCTTCTCTCTCTGCTCCTCCCACTCATGCTCACGCGTGCGCGCGCTCTCTCTCTCAAATAAATAAATGAAATCTTAAAAAAAAAAAAAAAAAAAACCTTGCAGATTTCTTGGCACCAAGAAGTCTTAGCTTATTTAGTATCTTTGGGATGAGGCCCCAGACTCTGCCACTTTATCGGGTCCCGCACGCATGGATGAGACCGCCAGCCATACTGAAGTAGCCATGTCCCTCTGCCATCCTGCAGACGTATTTATCACTTCTCAGCTGATACATGAGCCTCCATATAGGAAAAGCACAGAAGTCTGGGAAGTTATGGGGTCTGGCTCCCCAAAGTACACCGCAACCTGGGATCCACCATGTCAGCACAGGTCACTGCACCTGCCCCTGCCACGCCCTGGCCACAACTACTCTGCTCCTCATCCTATAGGAATACCACTGGCTGGAAGCTCTTCACCACACCGGGCAGGGAGGGGATCCTGCGAAATACTGTCCCCAGACTTTGTGGTGTGCTAAGGTGAGCAACGGGCAACCCAACACAGCTATGTTGCGTCCAGTCAACATTCTAAGGACGTAGTTTGACCATATTACCTTTGGAATAAGACCACGACAACACTGCATTTATACCAAACCCAGGGCAACTGCCCTTCAGCCCACTGAAGTCATGCTCTGCCTGTCCCCCAAGGGGGAAGCAACATCTCTGATGTCACCGGGTCGCTTGCAGCGGGGCCACATGCCTGTTTGATGCTGAGATACGGGGTTACCGCCGTCAGTGTACCTTACGCCTTGACAGGATGGAGATGGGAGAGGAGGCGGAGAAAAATAATGACTTACTATGTACAAGTATATTCATATGAAAGCAGAAGAAAATACACAAATTCTACAGTCTGCCATTAGTCACGTGGCCTCGACTGCATTTATAATTCCTTCTTCCCCTCCTGAGCCCATTTCCCCTTGGTCCTCACCTGAGCTTGGTTCCTGGCCTGGGGGCTGCATTCCCGAAGGGGCTGTGCTGTTAGTGGTTCTACCTATGTGCGCTGCTACGGTTTTCTGTTCGCCACAGGACACGGGGTACCTGGCGGGGGAACCCTGATCTCCAGGGGCCTGCACTGTGACTCTGCTGTCAACATGCCAGGAGGCCCTCAGAAACCTCTGCTTTAGGGATCCCAAGGTGCCATCCCACTTGGCCCAAGGGGCAGGGACCAGCCCGACCTGGAAGGGGTCATATGGGAGCAGAAGATGGGGCTTTTTCTGGTGGGTGTTGAACAGCAACCCAGCAGACCCCATTGGTGCCAGGTTGGAGCCCCAACTGCTCCAGGGGCTGGAGTGGGTGGACGGGGGTCTCCGGGGACTCAGTTGAGCCTCTTTTATCCCGCCCTGCCCAAGTGCCACTCAGGAAGTGGGGCCAATTCTGGGGCTGGAGTGTGTGGGGAGGGCAGCCCGGCACGGCCCGCAGGAGGCATGCGCATGGGGTCGGGAAGGAGCCAGGGCGCAAGGGCAGGCTGCAAGCAGTGCAGGGCCCGGGCATGCAGCAACAGGCTGTGGTGGAGACACAAAGCGCCCATTCACTGTCTCCCAGGGCAGTGGCGACTCGCAAGGGAATCCCTCAGCAGCCTGGGGGTGTGGGGAAGCCAGTTCCCAGGAGACAGCTCCGTGCCCGTGTGGCATGACATCTTGGGTGGGGTGAGACTCATTGGACCTCCCCTCCAAGACTGTCACACCCAGAGCCTGCAGCCTAAGCCCCTGCCCCGAACAACAGTGCCAGGCACTACTCTCAACCCCTTACCTGCACTTAGCCACTGAATTTTCACAACAACCCTGTGACCTGGGAACTATTAGAAATGGGGGAAACTGAGGCGCAGAGAAGCCAGGACTCAAAACCATGAAGTCAGGCTCTGAAATCCACAAGCCTGACCCACTTGCTGTGCTGCCTCCATAAACCTGGGTCTCATGGGGAAGTGAATACTCATGGATCAAGGGCCCGAACTCCAATCCTGCGCTGGAATTTGCTCCCCGGCACCCCCGCAGGCTTCCCTCTACTCCTGCTTGCATTCCCCTGCACCACTGACCCACATACCTTAGGCAGCCCATTTAATCCCTACATAGCTCTAACACTAAGGATGTGCTTTCTTGCAAGGAGCTGGAGTCTGACTCCCCGTGACTTCCCTTATAGTCCTGGCTCCTCCCAGGCTGGGGTCTCCAGCCCATATCCTCTCCTTTTCTGAACATGCTTTAGGATATTCCTGCTTCACCTTCACAGTGGCACTCAGTTCCTTCCAGGAAGACTCTGCATAGTACAGAACAGAAGTGAATGATCACCTCCCTTATGCTGGGTATAGGTCTTTGTTCATATGACCTCAACCAGGTACTTCCTTCTTTACAGGCACGGTCCCGTTGGTGATTTCAATTAGTTCTCAAGGAGGCCTTAAAATACGTTTCACTTGACATAACTATGACTTCCAAGTTTTGAGAATTTTCCTTTTGCCTCTTTTCAGCCCCATCATGCTCAAGGGCATCAGGAGGGCATCTTGGGGGTGGAGGCTGGCTCTAATGACTTCACCACAGTGATAACCAACACCAACACCTGCTTTTCCCACTGGTATCTCATGAACACCCCACAACACTACCCTGGGAAACTAAGGCTCAGAGACATGGAGGGACTCCCCAAGGTCGGTCACATAGCCAGAGAGGGGCAGAGCTAATGGTAAAGCTAACTCACACTTTTAAAAAAAGATTTTATTTATTTATTTGAGAGAGAGTGAGAGAGCACAAGTGGGTGGGGGGGTGCAGGCAGAGGGAGAGTGAGCAGGGAGCCCGACTGTAAGGCACAAGTTTCGGCTCCAAAAATGATGCTGGGTCAGGCTGGTCCCCTTCAAGGCACGCTTTCTTCACTGTGATTTGGGGATAACAGTATCTTCCCCATGGGGCTTGGGACAATATCCACACGGTGTTGGCTGACCACTCAGCGCAGAGCCCAGCACTCAGGGATAGAGAGTTTACAATGAAAGAAAAAGAAAAGAAATGTTTTAAAAGCCTTTTTGGAGTTAGACTGCCTCCCAGGTTCCTTCCAGTTTATCCATTCATTCCTTCAACCAATATTTTTCAAATGCCTGCCAAAGTCTCCCTGGGGCCTCCAAACTCCCATGATCTGGAAACTGCGACTTGCCTCACCTCATCCCCTGCACTAAGGTCACATAGTCTGCCTGGCTACTCCTCGGCTTTACCTGGCACACTGGTGCCCCAGGGTATTTGCATCAGCTGCTCTTGCTCCTGGAAAGCTCTTTCCCCAGATGCCCCCTTGGCTCACTGCCTCATTTCCAAAGACCTTTCATTTCTCAGGGAGACCTCTGTCTACCATGTCTAAAATTTCAACACCCTCTTCCACACAACGTGTCACGTCTCCCATCCCAGCTCCATTATCTCTCTTTAACCTTTATGGTGCTCTAAGACACCACATACGTTACTCATTTTTGTGGTTATTGTTCTTTGACTATCGGCTCCTCCGGAGTGGGGATTTTTGTCTGATACGTTCACTACTGTAAGCTCAGCACCTAGTGAGTGCCTTGCACATAGAAGGTTCTCAATAAACACATTTGGAATGGAGACACACTGTGTGCTTGGAGTAGATCTAGAGGAAGCCATCTTTGTTCTCAAGGACCTGACATTCTTGTGAGTGATGGCAGATGCCCACGCTGGTGACCACCATCCAGGAAGTGGTAGAGCCTCTGGCTGAAGCCAGCCCAGGGCCTCAGAAAAGCCCAAGTGGGCCTTGGGCCCGAGGCTGGCGGGAGAAGGACATCAGAGTTGGGGGAGGGGCCGAACGTAGAAATTTGACATTAATACCTCAGGACCTAATTCATAAAAACATCTAATTACAGGGTGCCAGTGTTTAATTGTCATTTAGGTAATGACCTGCAACTGCATACAAATTATAGGGTAATCAACTCAAACGTGCTTACAGCTGCTGTAAATGCCATTTAATCTAACGTGGAGCTCCCCAGCCAGTGTCTCCAGGGCTCAGGCAAGGGCAGGGTGCTGGGGACGTCCTCCCTTTGGCTTGAAATGCCACAACGAGGTGAATCGCATGATGCTGGGCTGCAAATGAGTTTCTACCCACCCCCCACCTGCCCATGAACGGTGGCTTCCTCATAAACCCCAGTGTGAACTGCAGCAAGAGGAATTGAGGTTCCTGAATCTGTAAGGGGAAGGTCGGCCTCCTGGTTGGCTTGGGGCAGGCGGGGAGCCCAGAGAGGGGGCATGGCTGGTTTGGCTTCCTCTCTACCAGCAGAGATTGGACCCAATTAGAGGTCAGATACCGATGGCCCCTGTTGTGTTTTTTCTGGGCCGCACAGGGCTCTGGAAGAAGGCATCTGAGAGCCTCAGACAGGGCTCACACCCTCCTGTACCTACATTCCCTGCTGTTCCCTATCACCTCCCCTGAAACCCACTTGCTTTCACCTTCCCTTGTACCTTTACCACCTGGGCGCTGTTGGCCCTGAGTTGCCTGCCCCTTTCCAGAAGCAGGTGCCCGTGGTAAGAGCAATGTGGGCTTTGGAGCCGGACACCCAACGGTTGCTATCTGTACTTTGTCCCTTTGCCAGCTGCGTGGCCTTGGGCAAAGGGAAAGGATCTCTCTGAGGCTCTCCACGGGCCAGAGAGACTATGCACATATATAAAAATATGCAGTTTGCAGGGTCTGGCCCACACATTTTCCAGCTGCAGGAGACAATATAATGTACTGGTGGGCTCTGGTACCGACTGCCCAGGTACCCAACCCAGCCCTGGGACCTGTGAGCTTCCTGAACTTGCCTACACTACTTTACCACTTAAAGTCCTTGCTTCTCCAGCTGTAAAATGCGCGTAATGTAAAGAGTGCCACCTACCTCCTAGAGTTCATGAATATGAAGTGCTGAGAATAGTGCCCAGCACAGAGTGAGCACTCGAGAAGTGGTAGCCACGAGTACATACCCCGTGCTGAGGAACTGTAGATAGAGTGGAGGGCATTGTAGCCCAAGTTCCTGCCCACGTACACACATGCATGTGCACACATGCACACACATGCACATACATGCACACAATGCATGCCATACTCTCTCTCCTCTCCCTCACCTTGAAAACTCTCCCTTGCTGATCTGTCTGAAGAACTG
This sequence comes from Callorhinus ursinus, assembly GCF_003265705.2. Taxonomy (NCBI): domain Eukaryota; kingdom Metazoa; phylum Chordata; class Mammalia; order Carnivora; family Otariidae; genus Callorhinus; species Callorhinus ursinus. The sequence goes on along the minus strand of NW_027397077.1, from coordinate 43,886,889 downwards.
TTATTCATCCTTCAAAACCCAGCTGGCTTCTCCTTCTCTGGGGCGATATCTGGTAGATGCTAGCTGCTCTTGGCTTGTCTCTGTCTCCGAGTGGGAGTGTGTGGGGGGCTGGCATCATAAACACCCTAGGCACGGCACTCAGAAGAGCTTCCTAATGTTGGGTAAACTGATCCTATTGAATCAGCAAACAAGGAGGACCCTTGGAAGAAAATATATTTATTTTCATGGGGAAAATAAATATACAACAATAAAAAAGTACCTAGGGTAAAAGTAAAATTTTTCCTTTCAACCTCTTGAATTTTCTAGAGGTAGCCAATGTGCATAGTTTCTCATACGCCGTCACAATGCAGGTATATTCTATGCATCTACACACAGTATATCTTTATCTCCAAATGGACCCCTTTGTCTGAATCTCTTTTTTCACTTGCTACTGTTTCTCGAACATCCTTCTATTTCAAATTTCGCAGACCTCCCCCATCCGTTTTAGTGGTGCATGGTGTTCCAAGGTGTGAATGCCTGCTGATTTACGTAGCCGTCCCCTATTTAGAGGCATTTGGGTGGTTTCTGATTTTTTGCTAGTGCAAGCCAGGCTGCACAAACATCTTTGTGCACACACCTTGGCATATGTTTGTATCTGCGAGTGGTGACGTGTTCAGTGGCCACAAGCTCCCCTGAACTAACTAGGCCAGACCCCCCACCACGGGGCCTTTTGGTTGCTTCCAGTCCTTTGACATTTGACTCGTCTTTTGGGTGCTGAGTGCTAATTCTAGACTGCTTTAGAAAGAGCCTTATCCTGAGGGCTTCCTGCCCCTGTTCAGGAGCTCCAAGGTTTTGCTGGGAAACAGCATCAAGAGTGAGAAGACAGACAGACAGGTACCCTTCTCTGGCCATTCTCTGCCCCTCATCACCCGCCAACCAACTCTGACAGCTCTTCTTTGCCCGGTTTTCTATGGATTTTTTATTGTGAATGTGAGTTTCTCAGCTACAAAACCATGTCCAAAGGCATTTGTTTAGTCAGGGGCCCCCTTCCCCCCCATGTTGAGATCCAGGGAAACTGAGGCCCCGGGAGAGGTGCTTTGTGCATGTGAGGCCCTGCCCTGGCTGGGGCAGGCAGCAGCCGACACCCACCTTTCCCGGGCGACCCCCATCGGGGGCCTTCAGCCCTGTCCCTTGGCCTAATCCCGTTTTCTGCCCAGCTGAACAGTGAAGGAGGCTTATTTCTCATCCCATTTTAATGCAAAGGAGGCTGCCAGGCCTGGCTTGTTCTGAGTGTGGTGACAGTGGCCGTGAATGGGGACCCCAGTAACGGGGACAAAAATGTGACAGGGCCCTCCATCATGGCATTGTCCGACAATCGGGACATTATGGTTGCTCCTTGAGCCCTCTCCGGGAAGGGACAGGGGCCCCCGCCTAGTATGCTAAGCAGACAGAGGCCAGGCCTGCCTTGGGCCACCCGGCCTTGGCCTGGTCAGTAATTTCATTGTGTCAGGCGCTTGGACCTGAGCAATTCAAAGCATCCCCCAGCTGCCTTCCTCCCTCTACCTCCCGCCACCGAGGCCTGGACGTCTGGGGTGTGGGTGGAGGGGCTCCCAGACCCCGCCTTGGGGAGGCTGCTGGTCCCACTGCCCTGCTGCGTGACCCCAGGACAGGTGCTTCCCTCTCTGGGCCTCAGCGGGTAACAATAGCGATGACAACAGTGACAATCACCCACAACGCTGGACATTTCTGTGTGTTCGCTGTAAGCACTTGACAGGCATTCTCTCTACTAATTCTTACAGTAACCTTGGGACGGAGCTTGGCCCACCCCTAGCGTACACCCCGAGGCACCCTGGGAGAGGTAATCAGGCCCAGCCGGGGGGAAGCGCAGCACAGTTTGGCAGGGGGACCACAGGACTCAGCAACGCGAGGGTGACACGGTGCCACCCAGCAGAAACACAGCCACATGTGTTAAAACCAAGTTTTCTGGTTGCCGTGTTAAACAATGTAAAAAGAAACAAGTGAAATGAATTTTAATAATATAATTTATGTGCCTCTACCCAAAATATTATCATTTCAGCCTATAATCTATATTTAAAATACTATTAATAAGACATTTTATATTACTTTTCTTCGAACTAAGCCTCTGGAATTGGGTGAATAGTGGACACTCACAGCACACCTCAATCCAGACTTGTCACATCTCAAGTGCTGGGGGGCCACATATGGCTGGTGGTTGTCGTGCTGGACAGCACAGCCAGCTCTACAGGGGGCCGACTGGCCGAGTGCTTCTACTCAGCCTGGGCTGCTCACCTGCTCTGAGACCCCAGGCAGGGCGCTCCACCTCCCTGGGGATCAGTTTCCTTCTCTGAAGCTCCCTTCACAACCTGGATGATGGAGAGGAAAAAAAGTGATGCCCAGAGCCTTCCCTGGCTCACGGTTACTTGGGTGTCGGCACTCTGGCAAAGCCTCTTTGGGACCCTGGATCATTGGGCAGCTCCCCAACAGGGCCCTTCTCCCAGACCCTGGCTGGGGCAGCCCCTCCTCCTTTCAGGCCCAGCAGAGCCCACGCATCTTCTGGGCATCACCCCTCTGGAGTACTGGGATGGGGGCCATGGGGTATGGCTGGTGGGGGGTGCACTAAGTCGGGGGGCAGTCCCAAGACTGGTTGCCTTTACTCAACCTCCCCATGCTTAACCCATTTTGCAGAAGTGGAGACAAAGGCCCACTTACCCAAAGACACAGGGAAGCAGTGGCTGAGCTGCATGTTCACCGGCCTCTTGCAGAAATTTAGCTAGGAGAGTCCTCCCCGCTCCAATTTCTCCAAAAATCTATGAGACCCTTCACTTACAAATGAAAATGCCACTCCCCAGAATGAAACCCACGAGAGGCAGCTGGGAAGAGTCTGTGGTCAGGAACTGGGTCTGCCCAAACTTAGTTCCGGCTGGCTCTGTGTGATGAGCGACTTGCAGTAAATCACTTACCCTCTCCACTGGGTTTGCTCACGGGCGAGTCCAGGGTCTCTGCATCAAGGACAGGAAGGTGGGCCCGTGCAAACGGTTCCAGGTCAGGGGTGGAAGGGCAAAGGGAGCGGGCATAGAGACAGCTTCTTTCTCTCCCCCTACACCACCTCCTCCAGACCCCATTGATCAGAGGAGGCTCCTGTCCTCAGAACCACAGGCCGGCCAGCTCTGCCAACCCCCGGCTCCTTTCCATTTGCGACTGGACAACTTCCAGGGCCGGAGTTGGGACAGGCAGTAATGGACCACAGAGTGAGTGATGGAGCCCGGGGGGCAGACTGGGGGGAAATGGGGGCTGGGGTGGCAGAGGACAGGGCCGTGGGGGCCTCCGTGCAGCTCAGGAGCGGTGTGCCTCCCGTCCTCCCCTTCCCCCACTCGGCGCCTCCCGCATGTCCCATCCTCCTCTGAGCCTCCCTCCAGCCCTCCCTGGTTGGCACAGCAGCTCCATTTTCCAGAACTGGAGACTGAGGCCTGGAGAAGAGAAGGGGCTTGCCCTCGGTGACACAATAAGTGAACTCTAGAGTCCCAGAACCTTCTTCTGCTGGTCCAGAGGTGCCTAGGGACCCTCCCGGCAGCCTGTGCCATGAGTCCTCCCTATCTGCTCTGGTACTTCGGGGTCCAGCCCTGAGCCTCCCAAGTCTGCTCACTCTCTGGCCTGGGATTGGGTCTGCCCGATTCAGGATGCTGGTTGCGTCCCACTTTATGTGCCATGTGACTTTGGCCAGGCCACTTCTCATTGAGTCTCAATTTCCTCATCCACAAAATGGGGAGCAGGGCTTTTGCACCTGTTCCCAGAGCAGTTGGGAACAATGTGAGAATAATTATTAGGGCCTTGGCCCTTCAGGACATGCTTGTCTGAGCCTTGACACTGGGGCCTCCTGTATCCTGGAGCCCGCATTCAGACTAGGGGTCCTGATGAGGCCTGGGCTAGCCCCGAGAAGGATGAACCTGCATCCCCTCCCCTGACCTCCAGAGCTTCTGGGGCCCCGACCATGGAGTTGCCTCTTACCACAGAAACTTTGTGGGCTCTGCTGTGCCTGAAGGGAAGAAAAGCTGCCCTAGCCATAGCATGGGGGAGAGGCCCCTGGTAGGGGTTGCACGATGAGCCAGTGGTCCCAAGAGAGGCCCTGCCGGGGTGCCTCCACCTGAGCAGCCACGAGGCAAGGCTCTAGGAATCACTTTGCTCCTCTTCATCACCAGGTTGTGAAGGGAGCCTCAGATAGGAGGGGGGAACTGATCCTGAGAGGGGCAGAAGGCGGGTGAATGGCCCAGGCAGAGTGCGAGTGCATCCCCTGGCCCTGATGCTGATGGTCTGACACCTGTCTGCAACACATAGGGAGGATGTGGGAGCCACACACGCATTCTTAGAGCATTCATTGAGCACCTGCTGTGTATTGAGCACCAGGTGTTAGGGTAGACCCAGCAAAGCAGTCCCAGGCCTGCTCCCAGGAACACCCAGCCCACTGGGAACCTCATCGAGCACCTAAGGATAAAGGAACAAAAGCTGGGGAAGACCTGCATCAGCGATAGAGGAATTGAAAACCATGCCGGGGTAGAAAAATCACTGAGCTTGGGTGGGGGGCAGTGGGGTGCAGGGGACTCACCCGGAGCAGCTTAAAGAGACCCCTCTGAGAGGAGACTAGAGCTGACTCAGGGCAGCATAGCTGGGAGAAGCATGTCCCAGGCAGGGCAAACAGCTGGGGCCAGGGTTCCGAAGGAGGAAGAAGCTTTGGGGAGCCCAGGAGTAGGAAGGGCCGGTGTGGTTGCAGTGCAGGGGTGATAGGAAGGGCAGGAGTGATTCTGGGGACTCAGTGAGGCCCAGGTGAGGAGTCACTGGGGCAGGGAACATTGGGCTGTTCCAAGCAAGGTAATGACATGTCTGATTTCTTGGTGGGAAGAGAAGCCAGGAGACCCGCCAGGAGGCTCTTGTAGCCACCGGGACAAGAGCTGATGGTGGCAGGTCCGGGGGGGCGGGGGGAGCAGTGAAGGAGGAGGGGAGCAGTAGATGGATGCCAGAGCTATTTAGGAGTGGGAACAGTAAGCTCAAGGATCAGGCATGGAAGATGAAGAAGAAAGACAGGTGAGGAATGATGCTGAAGTTTATGGTCTGAGCAGGAAGATCTGGGGTGGGGGATAATCAGGAGTTCTATATTGGCCTCATGGAATTGCCTGTGAGACCTTAGAATGGATAGGACACAGGTGGTGGGATGCCTGATTTTGCGGGAGTGGATGTTTCATACCAGTGTATGTTCACCTGGAGACAGACACAGAGAGAGCAGGGAGGTTGGGCCCATGGCCAGGCCAACTTGACCTTAGGTCCTATTAATCAAGGTCTATACCTAGAATGAGGGAGGTGACATTTGTGCTTTATGCTGCTCAGACTCTTCCTGGATCCTGTGCCTGGCACTGGTTGAGAGGAACCAACCAGGATTGGGAAGAGTCTGCAGACACTATTCGGTAAGTGGGACTGGGGAGATGCCACGCTTCATCTTGAGTCTCTGCAGGCTGCCCCAGGCAGGGGCAGGAGGTGGCGCTTATGGCTCCAGTGGCCAGAGCAGAGAGAGGCAGGCTCCAGTGTGATGTGAGGGAGAATTTCCTCCCAGACAGGTTCCACAGACATGGAGCAGGCTGACCAATAAGGAGGGAGCTCTGCGTTAGGGGAGCTATGTGAGCTGGGGATGGACAGCCTCTCAAGGAGGATGTTGCAGATGGTCTCTTGCATTGGGTGGGGGTAAGACTCTGGGATCCACAGGGCCCCTCCTACTCAGCGATGTGGCCTCCAAAGGGGAACAATGTTCCCAGGGAGCAGCAGAAACCACTACTGATTACAAATTGCTCTGTGATTTTTCTCTCGTTACCAGGGCGACGGCAGGCTGAGCATCTTAAGCAGCAGCAGGATGCAGCCGGCTCTTTTAAAGCCATAGATGATTTCCCTTCAGGGTTCACTTTCTTCACTTCCTCATCCTCCCCTTCCCCTTGCCCTCCTGACTCCTTCACACCGTTCCCTCCCTCCCTCCCCCCACCCACCCTGTGCTTGGCATTAGGGATCATACCTGTTCCCTACTCACTTTCTAAGTAAGTGCCTTCTTGTAACTCATGCCGAGGCTTCTCACTCACAACTTCTCTGGGCCTTGGTTTCCCCATCTTCGGAACAGGAAGGACATAAGCCTGGATGACCCTACCCATCCCCGCATCTGCAAATCCAGCTCACCTGTGGATGTCCAGTGCTAATCGTACCTCTGGCAGGAAGACGATTGATTCCCCCGCCTGAAGCATGTTTGCGTGCGTGGCATGCACTCATCAGCCAGCACCGGCCAATGCCATCGCCACTGGCCACAAGGGACTACCGAGCCCTTGACATATGACCGCTTATGTTTCACGCGCTCAAACTTTTGAGATGTATTGGGTTAAATGACATTAAAGCGATTTGCACCAGTTTATTTTTACTTTTTTAGAAAAGCTTGTAATGACCTACGTGGCTCGCATTCTATCTCTATCGGAAACGGCATTAAGCGGACATTTGTGAATGCGGAGTCTCGATGACAAGAGCAGCTGCTGTGGACGGAGCTCGGTGCCTCATCTCATCCTGACAGAGCCCCGTGACATTCTGTTCGTTTTCCTATTTAGTATTCCTATATGATGGGGGGAGAAACAAGAGGCCTGGAGAAGGAGCCCCGTGTCTGAGGGCACACGGCTCAGGTGGTGGTGGTGGAGCCCCCCAGTCTCCATGAGAGGCTCGAGGCAATCCAGCTGACAGGCATGGCGATTGAGGCAGAGGCCAGGAGGTTTCGCAGCCGGATGGGCGGGTGGCGCAGCTTCTCGTGGCGGGCATTCAGGTTGCTGGCAATGGCCAGATGCCATCCGGGCGTCCAGGGTGTCAGGTCGTGGTAAGCCCTAAGGGGTTCATCACCAAGCCTTTAACCCCCTCTCAGTGCATTGCCCTGAAACTCTGGCGTCACCACTCCATCCAGGTGGATCTGACATTCAGGTGCCACCTGCCATACTGCCCACAGGTTACACAGAAGTGACGTGGCCCCACACCAGCATAGCCCCATTGTAGCTTGTACAACAGCCTGGTCTGTAAGCGTGCCTGGTCCAACGTTTCTGAAGCCACAGGTCTGTAAGATAGGGAGGGAGCAGGAGGGCCACAGCCCACCCCAGCGGGGGCTGCCACCCAGACTCAGTCTAAATAGCTCCAGAGATCTTGGTCTTAAACACCCTGACTGTTGCCCACTAGGCTGGCTGTTCTTCTTACCCTACCCCTTTCACTCCCTGCCCTTCTCTACCCTGCTCGGCACCCAGAGGCTGACCTCTGGGGACCCCATCATCCAGGTTCTGTTGCCCACCTGCTCCCGCTGGGCTCGGCCGGTGGAAAGGCAGAAGAAGGGCATGGGTGCACTTAGTCCCCATCTTTCTCTGTCCAGGGTCACCGTGGCTGCCTTTCTCTATAGCTGCAGCTCCAGGCATGAGGCCCCCCACCTGTGGCTCCAGCCCTTTCCCGGGAACCACTCCCTGCCCCGCCCCCAGGTCCAGGGTGGTGTTGGCACTCCCCTGTGCCCAGCCCTGGGCGCTGCTCCGACCCCGGGGGTTCCCTGAGTCCTGCCCAAACCCTGTAAGTCAGGCCTCCATCCGGGGCTCTTCAGGCACCCTGCTGAGGGGACATCTGTGTCCAGCCCGGACCTGCGTGAATCTACCTGGGGCTCCTCCATAGCCCGGAGCTCGGCTGGCCCCCTGGCTCTGGCTTGCTCTGACTCCTGCTGCAGTCCAGCCATGGCAGCCCCATCTCGCTCTCCCTGGCCCTGCAGACATCCCCTCTACATCTGCTTTGCTGCGCATTCTGCTTCCTCTTACTTCCTCTGCATCTTGGCCTCTTCACTGGGTTCTGGCCTCTCAAGGCCTACAGCTCATTATCGCTCAGTGACAGGGTCCTTGACCCAGCTCAGGGGCTTCTAGAGACGTGGCTCTGCATCCAGTTCTTTCCCCATCGCCTTTATCCAAGGGCCTGGCACGCAGGTGACCCCAGTACATTTCGTTCAATGGCTGAGTAAATGAAGTAATACAGAATACCCACAAAGTCTGCCAGCAAAGACAGATACATGTATGTGTATGTGAGTGTGTGTGTGTGTGACACATATATGTATGGACACACGTATCTAGTGCATATATACATGTCTGCATATACATGCATATTCACATGCAAACACATACACATATACACATTCACATATATACATATGTATATATGTATATAAAATGTCGTCAAGGACATCTTCAATTTGTAAAACCATTTTAAAATGCCATGTAAGTGCCAGACTCTGGCAACTCCGCACCCTGCAGATGCCAACTGGGGATGCCTAGGGGGTAGAACACTTTCTGCAGGCTCCACATCTTCTGTGGTTTACTCTGTCCAGCAGAGCATCTAGCGTAGGGCCTCCTGCACACTCAGCATGAAGAAATGGTTGGTAAATGGACAAATAGGCCCTTGTTAGATGGAGGCAGGATATCCTTGGGACTTTGTGTCATTTCTGTGGCCCTGCCAGGCATGAGTGGTCCTCAGGCAATGCAGCGAGCTAGTGGCCCGATGGGAAGCCTGGGTAGTGCGTGCACTCTGCGGGAGCCCAGGCTCTGGCATTCACCAGCTTTGGGGAGACAGCAGCCTGCCTATTCTCCATAAGCCCCTCCAGATCCACTCAGGGCCCTGCTCTGTGCCCTGGGGGCTGACCTTGAGTCTGCGTCCATGGCCTCCCAGCCCACTGGCTTCACCTGGACTGAAAGGGATCAGAGGGTGAGGGGGCCCCCTGGCCCTCCTGCTGGGTGGCAGGTGGCGGTGGCTGCAACCCCCAGTGCCTGTGGCTCCTGTCCGGCAGCCACCCGTCCAGCTGCAGCTGCCCGCAGCAGGTTCCTGGAAGGGCTGTTCTGTGCCCCAGGCCCCAGGAGGGAGCAGTCCCCCACTGCTGGCAGTGTACTTTACCGTCCCTGGCTGGTTTCTCTGACCCTGCCCACGTCTCTGTAACCGGCCCCTTCATTAATTACCCACTTAACTGCTGTCTGTTCCCTGCTATGACCTTGCCTCATTTTCCAGGCATGTCACTTCCCAGAGTTGAGTCTTGGCTTCTGTCAAATGGGAGCAGCCTCCAGATAGGGTGGTTGAACAGGTTAAATGAGAGAGCTCACCTGGGAGCATGGCCAGCTCATTGCTAGTGCACAGGAAATGGCTGTTATTTCACCATACTAAGGGGGGCAGGGGGAGCAGGGGCTGGAGGCAGGGTAGAGTGGTGCTTAGTCACACAGACTCTGCAGTCAGATTGCCTGGGTTCAGATCCCAGCTCTACCCCATCACAGCTGTGTGACCTTGGGTAAATTACTCAGTCTCTCTGTGCCTCCTCTGTAAAATGTTACTATCTATCACACGAGGGCTGAACACATTAACAGCACAGAATACTCCAACAGCAAGGGCTGTGACTGCCACTGCCCAGAGGCCACAGAATCCCCACGTGTGCTGGCTAGGAGGTAAATGTTAGCGGTGGGCCCCGGCAGGCTCCTACCAGCGCTTACACCAGGGCCATTGGCAAACACTACAGATGGGCGTCTCTTCCGCTCCCTGCGCACGGTTTAATTTTCCCACATTTTCCTGGACTTCGTCTTCCGTGTTGACCGTTGGACGCATGTGGTCAAGCAGTTCCGCACAGCGTGTTCGTGGCCTCTCCCGACGGAGTAGGGGGGGTGCCCCATGATCCCTGACACCCAGCACGCACCCCCGCGGCCTCACGGTCCTCACCCTGGGCGGATCACTCCACCCCGTGTGCCGTGGACATGCCGGGGGGCCTGCAGCCGGGCCAGGAGCTCCGCGGGCCCTTCCCGGCCCGGCGCCCCCGCACCCCACCCCGGCCTGGCTCTGTAACTGGAGCCGCGGGCGGCGGAGCTGCCCCCGGCCGCCAGATCGCACAGGTATCGGCTGACCGCCCATGTCCCGTTTTCCTTCACTCGAGGCGCAGGTAACAATGGCCGACAGTCCTCACAGGGGGCCCGGCCCCCCCAGGGAGAGGCCCCGGTGTGCTATCGGGCCACACGATCTCACCCCTTAAAAGGCCTGCCCTCCCCGCCGACATACCGCACAAACGGGGCCTTCACTCGCTGCCAGCGACCGTCTGCCGCCCTGGGAGTGTGGGCCGGAACCCGGGCCCCCGTGCCAGCCGGGCCTGCACCGCTCGCCCTTTCCCTCCATGTGAACCTGCCTCTCCATACACCTGACCATTCTTCTCCCCTCGGCCTGGATTACACCCCGTGAAAGCCCTTTGTTCCTCTGCCCTGGTCGAAACTGGGTCTGGCCCCGCAAGGGGCTGCCCTGCCTCTTGCCAGTGTAGCCATCTGCCGGTGGGCAGCCCCCCGGGGCCTGGGCCGCTGCGAGCCCCAGGCTGGGGAGGTGGCCTGGGGGTGTGGGCGGGGCCAGGGCTCCTGCTTTTGTCTCTTCCCTGCCTCAGGCTGCCAGGCTCCTCTGCTTGCCAGATTGCTGTGCAACAGCACACAGAGGCCTGGCCGAGTGGTCTAGTTCTGCCCTGCTTTCCTGCATGGACAGGGAAGCCTCTGGCGCTCACGGAGCCCTCTCTTCCTTATCTCTAAGGTGGAAATAATGAGACCCACCTCCCTGTGTTATTGTGAGGACCGAATGTCCACAGCTCGCAGTGGGCCTTCCAGGATGCTGGCTGGCATGGACGTGCAGGCCTGTGAGAGCTGCGACAAGGCGGGCCGGCTGACACTGGGCTAGAGACCATTACAAGGGAATCCGCACAGAGGGGTGGGGAGGGGAGGCTAAGGAGGCCCAGTTTCAGGCCAGGTCTTGGGGTTCTTGAGAGAGAATTCAGCCTAAGTGAAGTCACACCAGCCATATTGGAAGGACTCCGTAGCCACGTTTGGCGCGTGGCTGCCACGCAGGGCAGGGCAGCTTCAGAGCATTTCCAGCACTGCCGAACGTTCTCTTGGAGGGCACTACTGTAGAGCCTGGTGGGTGACTTAATTCAGCACACACTTGTTGAGCCCCTACAGTGTGCCAGGCCCCACCCGGGCTATCCACAACCTACCAGTCACAGGGGCCCTCTGAGCTTTCACTGCTTGATCTTCCCACACACATTAATTGGGCGCGGACCGTGGGCTGGCACCAGAGGGAAGGGCATCTGCGTTCTGCCCTTGGCAAGCTCGCAGCGGGCAGGGGAGGGAAAGCTTGGATGCACATCCCAGTGACACAAACCTGGGTGTGAGAAGTCCCCTGAGAGCCATGCTGAGGGAGGGCCCTGCTGGTGAAGTCACCCCCACTAGAACAAAGGATGCTTCCATTTCTCCATCTGGAAGCGTGCCAGAGTGTCTGAGAATAAGCTTCTAGGTCTTCAGATTCTGAGTTAAGCACCCATGACTCCCATTGCCAAGGTTTTGAGTGGGCCTACGATGTGCTTCCATACATCCAGGGGTGGGGAGCTCATTATCTCCGCTTTAGCAAAATTTAGCCTAACCTACTGGTGGTAGGCAGGATAATGCCCCCCAAATATGGTCATGTCCTAATCCCTGGAAACTGTCGATGGCAAAAAGGATGGTGAGCATGCGAACAAATGAAGGATTTTGAGATGGGGAGATTATCCTGGGTTATGCAGAAGGACCTAATGTAATTGTAATGGTCTTATATGAGGGAGGTGGGAGGGGGGCAGATGTGATGACAGAAGCAGAGACTGGGGTGATGTGGAGCGATGTGCTCTGAAGACAGAGGAAGACGTGAGCCAAGAAATACAGGTGGTACTAGAAGCTGAAAAGTCAAGGAAAGGGGTTCACCTCTCAGAGGTTCCAGAAAGATCCAGCCCTGCCAACAGCTCCGTGTTAGCACAGTGAGACTGATTTCAGACTTCTGACTCCCAGAACTGTAAGGGAATAAATCTGCATTGTTTTAAGCCACCAAGTTTGTGGTGATTTGTTACCGCAGCCAGAAGAAACAAATATACTAGCATCGTGGTTAACATCATGGATTTTAGCACTGGACTGAAACAGGTTTGAATCCCAGCTGCTACCTTTTCTAACTGGATAATCTTGGGGAAGTAGCTCCATTTCACTGTGCCTCAGTTTACCTTCCCTGATAAATGGGGCTCATGAGACCCACCCAATAGGGTCACTAAGGGACTTGAGAGAAATCATGAAAGCAGATTATTCAGAAAGTGCTCCCTGCTGGTATCATTATCATGACCTCTTGAAAGGCAATGTGTGGTTTACTGAGAGTGTAGTGACCAGAGGCAGACCATCTGGGCTGTAAAATTACTCAATCCTGACTCTGTTTTTTTCACTTGTAAAATTACAATAGTAATGGGGGGGGTGTTACAAAGATGACGAGAAATACTCTGCATACGGCACTGAGAATAGAGCTGGCTCCTGGTAAGCTTTTAATCAGCACTAATTATTATTATCGATGTTATTGTAATCGCGGCCGGGGTGCCCCATCCTGAGGACCACCCCCCAGGCCTGGCCCCCCAACAGTCAGGCCTGTAGGCCAGAGCCCAGGTTGCGGTCAAGTAGGCTGCATGGCAAATGCCCTACGGGGGGCATAGGCAGAAGGGGCCTGCGACTGGCCAGGCCAGGCCAGGTTCTCTGTTGCTCCACTTTCTCTGCCCCCCACGCCCCTCAAGCTGTCCAAACACGGGCCGGGCGCCTGAGGAGGACTCCCAAGGAACAGCTCTGGGAAAGGTTGGCTGTCCGCAGCATGCGGCTGGAGGAAGTGGCCCTTGTTTGCTTTCCTGCGGCCCCAGGAGCTTCCTTCCTTCTGCGTGTTTGCTTTGCTTTCCAGCAGCTGCCTGCTGTGGAGGGCTGGTCGCCCAGTGGACCCTGGTCCTGGAGCCCCAGACACTTCCAGACCTGGAGAAGCAGCTTAGAACAATAGCCCAATCCCTGGCCTCGGCTCCCAGAATCAACACTCGGACTGCCAGCCCTCGAAACTAATGGAGGAACAACGACAGCCAGCATTTGCTGAGCACTCACTGTGTGCCAGGCCCCCTTCTCAGCCTGAGTATCCACGTGCATCAGCTCCTTGAACCCTCGCTGAGACACTTTGGGCCAATACCTTGCTATCTGCATCTACCAGCCAGCAAACTGAAGCATGGTGCTGGCAGGCAGTGCGCCCAAGTTCTCAACACTCGTAAGAGTTGGATTGGGTCTCCAGGAGCCCCGCTCCAAAACCACCTGCCCTGTGCACCGCTTGGAGTGTTAACACAGAATCAGAGGCTCGGAATCACGACATCAGAGCATTTCAAAACAGAGTCATAGAATGCAGGCACCAGATCACAGAAATTCTCATCAGTATTACCGGATCTTGTAGTAAAATCAGAGATCCTTATTCTCAGGCTCATTACCTCTCATTGCCGGGAGACCCTAAATGTCCTATGCCCCTCCTTCTTCTCAGTCCCTCCTAAGATGCATTTTCTTGCGCACCCCCAGTGTGGGGCTCTCCTGCCTCCCCGAGCCCGCCCATCCGACCAGCAGCTTCCATCCCCCCTCCTCTCCCTCCTCCTTGCCTGCATCTATTAACACCCCTGCCTCTGAACATCTGGTGACAAACAGTGGCACTGATTACAAGGCTGCGCGTTTCTTGTGCAGATTTCACAGGACTGTCCCAGGGGAAGGTGGGGGAGTTGCATCCTCAAGCTGGGGGTTGGCGGGAGGCTGCTCTAGCTCCCCCAGCAGGCCCCCAGGAGAGGGAACTTAAGACTGTGGCCATGAAGGAACCTCATACGATTCTCAGCCAGGATCAGCCCCAGAACGTTTGTACGGAAATAAAACATGCTAGTGGGAAAAAACAAGGGTCGTCCAGGGCAACCCAGAACTTGATGGAGGAGTCCCCTCTGCAGCACCCTGGTGGGTGCTTGTCTAAAGCCCCTGGGATTCCTCCAGCAAAGGAAAGCTCCCTACCTCCTAGGTTTTCCACGGTTTATCCAGGGTCATCCCGCAGGATGATCAACCCCCTTCTCGGGGGAATCCCTCAACATGTAAAAGCCAACACTGTTTGACCCAGAACCCCCACTTCTAGGAGACAAGAAAACTTTGCAGCAAGACTCACACCAGTGCTGAAAGACAAATGTTCAAGGACCTTTGTTACCATGTTGTTGGTGATGGTGGAAAAAACAACGGAATCCTTGTCCAGATCCATCTACAGGAGGTTGAGGAAAAAAATTGGGGTGCCTCCATGTTATGAAATCCTCTATGACTGTTGAAAACAATGAGGCAAGTCTACTTATGTGTAATGTGGAGTTGAGAAAAATACCTTGGGGAAGAAGCATGTCTCTGGAACATATATGTATATGTTCGCATTCACATACACCAAGTGTGGGCCTAGAGGCTCCCTCTGGGGAGCAGGATTTTGGAACATATTTCTATCTTTTACTATAGACACTTCTGTATATTTTTAAACCAGGGAAGGTGTAATGCTTTTGTTATTAAAAGCTATGAAAGAAGAAGACGTCCTTCTTTATCCCGAGGCAGCATGCCTGGAGAGAGCTCCAAGCAGGAAGGACGGGCTCACCAACTCACATCTATCAGCTCATTTGCTGAGACTTTGGGCTGGACACCTGCCTCTAGATACAGATGGACATGGCTCCAATTTTACTGTTCTAGTTGGTAATTCCAGTTGCTCTACCAGCAAAACCTGGGGATCTCAGTGGCTTAATGCAATCGAAGTGACCCCTTGCATTTCAGTGGTCTGGAGTGGGCGTGTGGCAGGAGACAGGCCCAGGCTCCTGCCAACTTATGACTCCTCTGTCAGAACCCACCGGCTTCTTCCTCACGTAGGCCTGGATATGATGCATATCCCCTGCTGCTCCTGGCTCACTGGGGGCAAGCGGTCCTGCAGAGCTGTCTCCTAGACACAGGAGGGCTGGGGCCCCCAGGAGGTGGCTCTGCTCTGAGGCAGTGAGCACAAATGCTCCGGACTGCTCTGCCTCCACCACCAATAGCTCTTCTTATGCAAATTAAGCACCTTGACTTCGAAGCAGGCAGTGGGACTCAGGAGAGAAATTAAGTGGGTTCACCTGAATATCCAGGTGGATCTGAGTTAAAGCTGCCCCAGGAGCTATGTCTGAGTGGTGCTGAGGAAGGTGCCCCGGGTCTGTTTGGAGGTTCCTGCCAGGGGCTACCCTATGCTTGCTATGGGCTTGGCATGTGCCAGCTTCTTCACCTCTAAACACCACTGAACAAAAACATGGGGGCGCCCAGGGGGGCGCAGTTGGTTAAGTGTCTGCCTTCAGCTCAGGTCATGATCCCGGGGGTTGAGCTCTCTGCTCGGTGTGGAGCCTGCTTCTCCCTCTCCCTCTGCCTGCCACTCCCCCTGCTCATGCTCTCTCTCTCTCTTTCACTCTCTCTCTCAAATAAATAAATAAAATCTTAACAAAAACAAAAAAGAAAAACACATGCAGCGGAGTGACCAGTGTCAGTAAGTGCTGGCAAGAAAAATAAATCTGGGTCCAGGGTTACAGGGCGTGAGGTAGTGGTGCACTGGTATCTTAGGCGGGGCTGTCTTGTCGGGGTGGCCTCTGGGTGGAGGTGACTTCTGAACAAGGACCCTGCCTGCAGGCAGGGAGCCATGCGGCATCCCCGAGGTTGTGGATGAGCATGGCAGTTCAGACCCGGCCAGGAAGTCTTCGCTTGAGCCAGTGAGCCAGCCAGGACATCAGCAGAGGTCAGTGCAAGCTGATGGTGTGGACCCTCGGGCTGGCCATGGTGTTTGAATCTTATTCCAGCTGTGCTGGGAAACGATGGGTGAATGAATGAAGCCGGAAAGTCACAGGGTGGGGAGAATGCAGCACAGACAGGCCAAGTGCAGGGAACTGCAGGTGTCCCCGGAGCCCTGTGGATGTATGGCTGTGCAGGCTTCCTCAGGACAAGATGCCTGTGGAGTGGGAGGGCCTGGCCAGGTAGCAAGCTCAGAAAAGTCTTCCCAGGTAGTGGGCCAAAGACATAAATAGGCCATTTACAGACGAGAAGACCGAAAAGGCCAAGAAGACCACAAAGAGATGAGCAAACTCATTAGTAGTAACCAGAGAAGCCCAAGGTATCACTGTGTGATGATTAGACTGGCAAGAATTGAAAAGCCGGGTACTGCCAAGTGCTGGTGTGGGCACGGGCAGAGAGGACCCCCGGTGCCCTGCGTGGGGATGGCAGCTGGTGGAGCCAATCAAGACAGCCACCTCCCAGGGCTCATGCAAATGAAATCACACCTACCCCAGCCTCCAGGACACAGCAATTCTGCTCCTGGATACTAACCCGAGATGGTCTCATCCAGGTCCCTTAGGCGACATTTGATGTGTAAGGAGGCGCCCTGCAGTGCTATTTGGGGCAGTGGGCTTTGCCGTATGGATGCCCACCTCTCAAGAGTAGATGGCCATGTCCTGAGCGCCTATTTGCAAGACACGGTGTGGCACACTTGACCTCATTATTTCATTGCAGAAAGAGTCCCTTGTATCCCTGTTTACTGCTGAGGAGGCTGAGGCTCAGCAGGTGGAAGCCTGGCCCGAGTCACAGAGTTCGGAGCTAAGGTCTGTGTCACTTTGCCTCCCCCAGAGTCAGCTGTCCTGGGTGATTTCGCTCAGCTCCCTATTAAAGGAGCAGCTCCTGCAGAGATGGTGGCCAGGAGGCTGGGCAGGACCTGGTCTTGCAGGACACATCCTGGCTACCGTCAGGAGCCCGGCCGTGTGAGTCTTGGCTCTGCTTAGAAGGCCCATGACGTCAGACAAGTCATCCCTTTGCTTGGCATCCTCAGGCTTCACACTTGTGAAATGGGTACAGTGAGACTGACATCAGAGACCTTGGTGAGGCTTCTCAGGCCAACGTTTGCTTCCCTTCTCCCCATTACGCAGATGTGTAGGGGAAATCTCTCATCACCATGCCAAATTTCAATAAGGAAGGCTTCTCAGAGGGGGCGCATCTAATCATGGAGGCTGGCTTTGCAAAAGTTAGATCCAGGCAAACCGAGCTCTCATTCCTGCTGTGTGGCCTTCTCTTAGGGCCCGTCCCTCCCCCGTTGTTAAACCAGCTGGTCCAGGTGAGCAGACACTCTGACCCAAGCACTGCTACTTGGTCAGGGGCCGGGAGCTCTGGGGACTCTTTGTGAAAGGGCCTGGCGTCGGGGAGAGGCAGAGCCCCCAAGGAGTGTGGATGAATGTGCACACTGACGCCCGGTCACGCTGAGGGAGGCCCCCAGCGGCCAGAGGCGGCATGCTGGTGCCCGCTAGGCCCCCACTCCTTCTCTGGTCAGCAGACCCTCTTCCATGAAACCGCCCTAGCTAACATACTCGGAGTCCAGCCTCCCCCTACCATTGGCCTGGACCCAAATATACCAGAGAGGCCAGGCATGGAGCTGCACACCTTTCTCGTGGGGCAAGCTGGCATTCGGGATGACAGTGGCTGGGGCCTGAAGGCTGACAGAAGTGAGAACAAGAACCATCTGAGGCTTCAAGTCCCGGCCCTGCCCCCTCTCAGCGACCTGGGCACGCTATATCACCTCTGTACCTCCAGTCCCCTGGGGACAACAGTAGTGCCTACTCACTGGGTTGTTGCGCCCACACAATGGGACAATCAAGGGGCATTAAGCACACAACCCTGATAAGCCACAATCATTGTTATCCTGGCAAGTCCAACCCCTCCCAGAGCAGAGGGGACTGAGCCCTCAGGGTAACCCTCGGGCTGCAAAATCCCATTTGTCAGGACCCTCAGTCAGGTGAGGGTAAGTTATGCTGCTGTAACAAAAGCCCCAAATCCCACTGGCTTAATACAACAAAAGTTAATTTCTCACTCATGCAAAATGTCCCAAATGGGTCAGCTGTGGCTTTGTTCGGTGGCATAACAGAGCAGCAGCCACCGTGGGGAGCACTGCCCATCCCTCTGGCAAGGGGACAAGGGGGGTGGGAGGTGCGCCTGGCTCTTAAAGTGTCCGCCTGGACGTGAGACACATCACTGCCCCTTCCGTTCAAATCGGCCAACACCAGTCCGAGGCTGACCCTAAGAGGGTGAGGGGTGCGACCCTACTATGTGCCCGGAGGATGGAGAGACAGAACCTTCATAAGCAGAGTGTCAGTGACTGCCGCACCGTCCAACCTTCTTCATTACTGTTTGTCATTGTTATTATTTTAAATATGGGATCAAGGAGTCAGCCCAGACCACAGGGCAGTCATCAGCAGAACAAAAGCCATCCCCTTATTCAACAAGCATTTATTGAACAGCTGCTATGTACCAGACACTGTCTTCAGGATTGGGGAAATTATGCAAAATAAGAGAGTCCAAAAGCTCTGTGTTTAAAACTTTTTCTTTTTTCTGGTGGTAGTGGAAGCACAGATAAGAAACAGTCAACATAGTAAATAAGTGGATGAGAGAGTAAGTGAAAAGGTAGAAATAAGAGCAAGGGTATAAAGGTTGGAGTCCCAGAAGGAAGAAGCCCCTTTCAGTCTTAAATAGGGTGATCAGGCCTCATTGAGAAGGTGACACACGAGTAAGGACTTGAAGGAGGTGAAGGGGAAGCCATGGGGATGTCTGGGGAGAACATTCCAGACAGAAGTGGCAGCAGGCACCAAGGCTTGTTTTGTTATTCAATCAACAAACATGTACTTAGGGCCCACTCAGGCTGAGCAGGTGCTGAAACCTTGGCACACAGAGCAGAATGAAATAATCCCTAACTGTGAAGACTTCAGAACCCAGCAGGGAAGAGGGGAAAGGCCTGGTCATTAGTGAATTAACCACCCATCCCTCCATCCATCCCTCATCCATCCATCCATCCATCCACTAAGCATTTATTCAGTGCCCACAGAGTGCCCTGCCCTGCTGGGGCCTCGGTGCAAGATGAGACACAGTCTCTGTCCTCGAGTTGTCCCTGTCTGGTGAGGGAGGCAGGCCCCAACAGGCAGCTGCTCTTTAGTGTGAAGAGAGAGGCACAGTGGTCAGGGGAGCCCAGGAAGAGCTGGGAGGCCAGGGCCACAGTCCTGAGGCCTGAGTAGGGAAAGGCAGTGGGGGCGATCTTTAATCAGAGGCCAGACATTGCGAATTTTACCTTGTTGGGTGCTAGATGTTTTTTGTGGTCCTGTGAACTGATTGCTGTGCTGGGTCCTTGGGCCCCCCTGCAGATCTGGACGACCCTCTCCTCTGCAGCTCTGCCCTGTGAGCCATGGCTGCCTCGGTCTCTGTGGAGCCCAGGGAACTCTAGGCGCTGCAGCTCCCTGTCCCCGTGCCCCAGCCTGGAAACCCTCAAGGCAGCAAGCCGAGCAACCATCGAGCTGATTTCATTTGTTCCCCGTTTTGCAGGGATCATTGTCCTGTGTGGCCTGAAATCCTGTGCTTTGACAATCACCAAATCCTGTTCTGTTTTGTTGGTTTTAGGCAGGAGGGTAAATCGGTGGCTGTGGCTCCATCTTGGCCAGAAGTGAACACCCCCAATAATTCTGTACCCTCCTCACCTGAATTAAACTAGATTCTTCTCTCCTCCATCACCTCTCCTTCTGCTAACTCAGACTGATGTGTGCTCTGGGTCAGACCCTTCACCGTGCCCTGAGGGAGGCCACACGGAGGTCATAGAGCCTCGGACCTGGAGGGGGCCCAGAACCCAGGGAGATGGAGGGAAGCTTTGCCCTGTAGTGCTGTCCAGGTGTCCGGCAGCACATACTCAGAAGACGTCCGGGAGCCCGGAGGAAGCTTGCTGTGATGTCTAGAGAAGGCCTGTCATCCTCCCCACCTTGAGAGGAGAAGCCCCTCCCAAGGTCACATGGCACAAGAGGTCAGAGCAGGACTTGAACCCAGGCCTGCCAGACTTTGATCTTAATAGCTAACATTTGTTGGGTACTTTTTCTGTGCCGGGCACTGTTCTAAACATTTTCCACACTCGGCTGTGCAGTCCCTGGCACAGCCCCATCAAGCAGGAATGCCTGGCTCAGTTTCCAACAGGCAATGCTGCTGAGGTTTCAGAGTAGTGGGCTCTGGAACCGAGGTTTGAATCCCACTTCCAGCTTTTGAAGCGTGTGTGATCTTGAACCCATTCCTTAAACTTGCCTCAGCGTCCTTACCTATACCCAGATGTTATAGGTCAAATTGTGTCTTCCCCGTCTACCCAAATTCATATGTTGGAGTCCTGATATCCAGGGCCTCAGAACATGACCTTATTGGAGATAGTGTCTTTTAAAAGAGGTGATCAAGTGGAAATGAGGCCATTTGGAGGGCTCTAATCTGGTATGACTGGTGTTCTTATAAAAGGGGGCATTTGGACGCAGAGAATATGGAGGGAAGACAATGCGGAGAGGCTCAGGGAGAAAGCAGCCCTCTATGAGCCAAGGAACAGACCCTTTCCTACAGCCCTGAGTAGGAACCAACCCGGCCCATGCCTTGATGTTGCACTTCAAGCCTCCAGAACTGTTGAGAAGTCAGCTTCTGTTGCTTAACACCCCCGCCCCTGAGTCTGTGGGACTCCTCTACCAAGGCTGATATCAACGCCCATCTCATTTTGTGAGGATTACATGAAAGTCTGTGTCAGGTGTTTGGGAAAGGGCCTGGCACACACTAACACTCAGGAATTGGCGAGGAAGCTTCACCAGAGAGGTGAAGCAACTTTCCCAGGATCACACAGCTCACGGTGACCGGACCCAAACCCTATGCTCTTGACGACTCGACCGGCCTGCCCGAACTGCCATCTAAGTTCTCTCCTAAGTGCACTTTGCCGGAGCTCCTGCCATGCCGTGCCTCCTTTGCCTGTAGCTGGTGCTTAACCACATTCATCGATCATCCTTCCAGAGGTCAAAGGGGAAGAAAATGAAACAGCAGAGAAGAGGGCCAGGCTGGCAGAGAGAGGATCTAACTCAAGGAAGTCATTATATATTAAGTGAAAAAGTCGACTGGCATGCTCACTGACTTAGCCGCGCCCCATCCCTGATGGATATGCGGCCCTGGCTGCCTTCCAGTGGCAAGAGCCGTGTCAGAGTATCTGCTGCAAGTCATGCCTCTGCCACCGTCCAGGTGTGCTGGCTAGCAGGTGGGGGCTGCCAGGTGGGCTGGAGGCTGTGCAGGGCAGAAGAAGACATTCCTGATGGAGCAGCCTGGTGCCTGACTGAGTGCTAAATGACGGGCGCTGGGAGCCGAGCCTCAGTTTCCTTGTCTGTAGAATGGCCATCACTGGGATGGGGGAGCCCAGGACCTGGGGGTGTTCAAGAGCCTGTTGCTGAGTGGCAACACCCAGCCATGCCTTGTTGGAGGCCAGAGAGGGTCAGGGTGAGGCTGCAGAGAACATAGTCTTCTCTGCTCACCCACTATGGAGGAGGGGTGCGGGGCAGGGGGTGGCGTGTGGGGGTGTGTGAAGGGAGCAGTTAGGCGGGTATTGAAAAGACTTCCCCAGGCTCTGAATTTGAGAGCAGATGTTACCAGAATGAAAAGTACCCAAGATCATCACAACCCAGCTCCCCCAACCTCTCATCTCTGCCCTGGGGGGAGGGATCATAATGCAGACCAGAGAGGGAAGGCATCATCTCAGGGTATACAGCCAGAAAGTGGTAGGGCTATGCTGCCCGGGGCAGACATCCAGAACATGGGGGCCCTCAGCCCCCAGAGGCCCCGGGCACAGTTTGGGTCACCAGATTCAGCAAATAAAAATATAGGATGTTAGTTAAATTTGAATCTCAAATAAACAATGAATTGTTCTTAGTATAAGTATGCCCCGTGTTAATATTTGGTACCTACTTGCACTAAACTTTTTGTTGTTGCTTATCTGAAATCCAGAGCTAACTGGGCCTCTCGTGCATCACCTGACAGCCCTAGGCATGAGGAGGGGCAGGAGATGGCTGGGTTTGGGGAAGGTGGAGCCCTCAAGTCAGACTGCCCAAGTTTGGGTCCTGACGCCACCACTAAACTAACCCCACAACCCCATTTGATTGCTGGAAACTCAGCCTGGGTTTTCTCCTGTCTTTATAGTACCAACCTCATGAGACTGGTGTGGGGAGTCCACAAGATCCTTCTAAAGCCCTTAGATTGCATCCTGGCACACAGTCCAGGCTCAATATATGCTCCCCCTTTGTATTATGGACTGAATTGGGGTGAGCAGAGGAGCTATAATCAATTGCTAGCCATGCATGTAAGGCAGCCGGTCTCAAACATCGGGATATCAGGACCCCTTAACATTTAAAGAAGTGATGGCAGGCCCCGAGCTGTCCCGCGTGTGTGTGTTTTATCTGTCTATCAGTTTATCATCAGTTGTTTTATCTATCAGAAGCTGAGAAAAAAATGTAAATATCTATGTGTTCATCTTCAATGATGAGCCCCCTGTTACATAAATAACACAGTTTTAAGTGAAAATAGCTCTATGTTGTAAAACCAATAAAATAAAACAGTGAGAAAAGTGGCATGTGTTTTACATTTCTGCCCATCTCTCCCGTGTGGCTTCATCAAAGTCTGCTGCCTTCTCACATCGGCCACCGCAGCCGGCCTCCTGCGCATCATCTGGCCTCTGGAAAAGCCCACCTTACACCTGTGAGTGTGTGAGGGTAAAAAAGGCAAGTATCTTAGTATTACCATAAAAATAGTTGTGACCTTGTGATCTCCTAATCCCGAGGGAGGTCCGCGGATCACGTGTTGAGAATCCCTGTCTGAGGCCCATCTCAGGCAGAGGCCCCTAGACGCCCCGGAGCCGCCCGCACGTCCCTGCGGCAGGGACAGAACTTGGGCTGGCATGAGACAGTGCTGGTGCGGTCTTGGCCACGATGTCCACTCCCAGAGCCACGAGGAGCCCACCTGTGGTTAGAGTGCACTTTACAGCGAGGTTGCTGAGGCTCAGCACCTAGAAGGGCCCTCCTGGCCCAGTCCCTCCATGGTCAGAGGGGGCAGAGCTGAATGGAGCCCAGGAGCATCCTGGGTGCCCTCCAACTTGCACTCCCCTGATTCCCGCCCTGCCCCTGCACCCAACACACGTGCGCGCGCGCATGCACGCATACGCGCACGCACACACACACACACACACACACACACACACACAGTGGGGGCCTGACACCAAGCAGGTGCCAGGGATTATAGGAGAACAGTGAAGGTCAAGCCAACGTCCAGGTAACCTAGGTTGCTCAATCTGTGAGCGGCCTCTGGGTGTACATCTTATGAGTATGACCTGGTACCCCTTGGCGTGGCCTGTGTGTGTGTCCCTCAGGGCCTGCCAGTGAGGTCTGTCTGGGGCTCCGTTCATGGCAGATGTGGGCCTGCACTTCCCCTTTGTGAGTGCTTGGTCCCTCCCTTTGCCCCATGCAGGTCCCTTTGGGTCCCTCGCTCAGTGTCCATGTGCTACGTGGGTCCGTGTGCACGCCCACAAGCCTGTGCCATGACGCTTTCTCTGGGTCAGGGGTGGCTGGGTATCTTGGAGGCTAAGCTGGAAGATGGCAGCAAAATTTTGCTGTTGCCTCCAGCACATTCTTCTGGGGCCAGGAACGTCGTTGTGGCAACCAGTGGCCACCTTGTCAAAGAGTGGATGTGTCTGTGAACACGTTAAAAGAGCTGGATCTGTCTCTGCACTCCCGGCTGGCCCCTGAGCACTCAGGACCCGCCAACTCTCGTCCCCCAGCTCCTTAGCTCTAGAAGCTCGCCCGAGCCCAAGCAGGAGCCTGGCGAATCTGAGAACAGGCTCCACGTCTTCAGTCATTCTGATTCAACAAAGATTTATTAACCCCAACTATGGGCTGGGCACTGGAGACCCACCCAGTGGACCAAAGACAGATGAAGTCCTACACTCATGAAACTTAATAAATGTATTAATATCCAAGCCTCACACTTCCTCAGCCCTGATGGTGTGCCAGGCACTGCGTTTTCCAGTTTGTGTGTGTTAGTTCAGTTAATCACTGCACTGATTCTATTACTGTCCCCATTTTACAAATGGGGAAATGCAGGCACAGGTTAGGTTACTTGCTCTAAACTACACAGCAGAAAACAGCAGAGGCAAGTTTGAACACAGGGCATCTGGCCCCATGTTCTTCACCGCTAATCTGCACAGCCACTAATAAATGAGAAATACCATTCAATATCATGGTAAATGCCACAAAGAAACAACAATAGTGGACATAAGGTGTTGGAAGCCAGGGTCGCTGGCATTGTACTATTGAAGAGTTGGCATTGGAGTTGAGTCTTATTAACTAAAAAGAGCCAGCCATGCAAAGGTCAGCAAGAACAGCAGATGCAAAGGCCCAGAGGTAGGACGGAACATGGCACATTTGGGAGAACAGAAGGAAGGCCACGAGCTGGAGCCTCGTGAGGGAGGGGCTCTGTGCTGTCACAGATGAACTGCCAAATCTCAGCGGCTTCCACAATAATATGTATACTTTTGCTTGTCAGTGTTCCTGATCAGAAGGTGGCTCTCCTCAAAGTGGCCATTCAGGGACAGTTCGGAGTCTTTCCTTCTGTGGTTCCATTGCCCATACTCTATGGCCTCTGGGTGGCTGGGTCAGGCTTGTGGAAGACAAAGAGCATGCTAAGTGTTGATGGGCTGGGAGTGGAGCACATCACCCCCACTTCGTGGTCCAGAGCCCAGCTCCCCGGCCACTCTCAACTGCAAGGGAGACCGAAGCGTGCTCCAGCAATATGACCTGGAACAAGAGGACCCCAGCATGGTGCGAACGTAGCCAGACTCTGCCACCAAAGTCTGCTGGCTGTGCTGACAGAGAGCGGTCAGATTTGGGTGTATTTTGACATAGACTAATGGGATTTGCTGATCGATGGGGCGTAGAGGAAGATAAGACCCAAGACTGAGTCCCGGACCAGACAGCTGACAGAGGTGGAGAAGGTGAGGCTCTGGGACAGGGGGGAATGGGAGGATTTAGGATTCCCTGCGCCAGCTGCCGCGGCGCCCCCTGCAGGCCTATCCCTTCGGGGCCCTTGGGAAGGCCCAGATCCTGCCCTGTGGAGCCTTGGACTAGGTTTAAACTTAAGTCCAGAGGATGCGGGAATGTGTGTGCACACACCTGTATGCATGTATATGTATGTCTGAACAACAAATAGGAAATTTACCCTTCCCGAGCCCCCTCCAAACTGTTTTGCTGCTGCTAGGGTGCACCGTGTTGATGAAAGGCCTTTCCCAGGAGGCACAAGTCCCACCCTTGGTCTTCTTTCTGCTAGACTTGCTGCGTGCCCTTGCCTAAAGCCCTGCTCCTCTCTAGGCCTCAGTTTCTCCATCTGTAAAATGAGAGTTTTCGTCCAAATCAGAGGCTGCATGCTGGTGGTCCAAAGGCCGAATTCAGCTTGCAGCCTGCACCATCCTCATGGTGTTTGTCAAAATACCAAAAAGGTGGGGGATTTTACTTAAATTTTTGATTCAGTCTCTTAAGATGTGGGCCTTTTTCCTGTCCGCTTTATTGAAAAGCCATTTTAGGAATAAACCAAAGAGGGGGAAATAACTTTGCCCAAGACAGTGCCCAATATTTTTTACCACTGTGTTTGAAGAATCTCGTCATTATGGAAAGAATAGTATTCATTAATAATAATAATATTTATCATTCATCCATTGCTCTGCAACTCAAAGTGCCATACAATCACCACTAGAAGGACCCCGTGATGTAAATATTATTATCCTACTTTTACAGATGGAGAAACTGAGGCTCAGAGCTCAACTGAGCTGGGGACATCAGAGAGGGAGCAGGCCCAGGGTCAGGAACTACAAGTGTGCTAAGGGGCCAGGTGACAGGCTGGCAGGCAACCTGGCCCTTCTTCTCGTAGGCCTTGCTGCCCTCAAGCCAGACACACTCTTCATCTGACTAAGGTCATGGGGGTAATTTCTGGTATCTGGGGAGGCTGGTCAGAACCTTCCCAAATCTTGGGCACCATGAGGCCAGGAACAGAGGGACTATAAGCTTGGAAACTCTCTTTGCTCATGGTAGACTCTGGTTTTCTAAGACAGAGACAGACTGTAACATGGGATCTATAAGAAGCTTCTGTGTATTTTCTCCTCCCTTACGTACCCACCTACCTACCTATCCACCCAACCACCCACCCACTCCCCCATCCAGATATCCACCCATCTACTTACCCACCCACCTACCCACTCCACCATCCATCCATCCATCCATCCATCCATCCATCCATCCATCCATCCACCCACTCACCCATCCATCCAGCTATCCATCCATCCACTCATTCCTTCACATCCTTACCCATCCTGACACCCAAGTAAAGAAGAAATAAATGGTCCAATGGAAGAAATCAACCAACCATCCAGCCATTTTATTTGTCCATGCTGTGATCCAGGCCCAGTGCTGACATTGGGGAGTCCAACACAGCCTAGACACTGAGGGGCTCCCAGTGCGTGGGGCCATCAGGCTGTGGTCTCAGAGGTATCTGAGTTTCACCAGTGTCTGTGGGCACAGAGTTCAGAGGTGCCATCTCTTGGTGGCTCAACACAATCGCCAAAGGTCCCTGTAGTCTGCCTCACACCACACCTCACCCGCAAGCAGAGACACCTGGGGACCAGCAGATGCACAGGCACACACCCACATGCACACACCCCCCTGAATCTCTCAGGCACATGGAGAGAGACACACACATAGCTGGGTATATGCAGGAGAACACACAATGTAGGCACGTCAGCACCCCAGAGGTGCTTGAAGGTGCAAAGTCACGTGACTACCCCAAGACTCCCGGAGGTCTCACACACACACACACACACACACACACACACACACACACGTGCACACAGAAATGCAAACGGACACATATTAGAACACCCACAGCCTCTTGGAGGAGAGCTTTGCAGGTTGGCAGGCACTGGATATAGGTGGACCCAGAGCAGAGAGGCCTCATCCACAACTCTCTGCCGGTCTGCTCTAGAACCGTGACATCCAGGAAGCCCTGCCGAGCTCTGCTGCTCATGGGACCCCTCACCCCAGTTTTTCTGCTCCATAACTGAGGACTGTGCCTCACCTGTCAGGACACATGGCAATGGGAGGGGCATCCTGGTGAGGAGCGGGCTTCCTGAGCTGATTTTTGCCGTGTGGTGAACCATCAAGCCCTCTAATGGTCACCCAATGCCAAGGGCATGGGCCTGCCCGCCACATGGCTCATCATGGTGACCTAGCTCAAAAGGCGTAGGCTGGGGATCTGATTCTTTTCTCAGGTAATACCAATGACACCCCCAACCCAGGCATCCAGGGGCCACTTCTGCCCGCTTGGCCAACAGAACTCGAGAACCCAGCTATGTGAGGGTCCCTATGGGAACCAGGCCTCGCTCCTCCTTAGCCCAAAGCAAGTACCAGAATTAAGAAGAAGCACAGGCCATGGAATCATACAGGCAGACTTGATATAAATAAAATATTCATATAAAAATAGTCTCTTACAAAATATTCTCTCTTATCCAGTGGCTCACTTTCCAAAAGATGGAAACTGCTGGGAGTTTTATTATTATCTTTCCTCTCTCTCTGTATTCCAAACTGGATTCTTCTACTGGTGTAAGTTTGAGCTGGGGAGGACTAAAGGATGGGAATCATAATCTGGGAGACGACTCCAAATCTGGACCAGCTTAAATTTCTGGATAAGTAGCAGCAAACAGCAAAAAAATATAAACGTGTGTGTATATATATCTATATATGTATAAAGGACGTCTGCTCTTAAACATCTAGTGCTGCAAGGGGGGGGTACTTGCAAAATCAACTAGTAGAAATATCTGCATAAAGGATAATTATGTACAGTTCTACTTGACTCCTTGTCCTAGCGACAAAATTATCCCGCAAGGAAAGCAAGCAGTCCACTTTGATTGCAGAAAACGGATCCCGATGAGGTGGGAGGATTCTTTTTTAATTTAATAAATTAATATTATTTTTTATCAGAATAAATTGTTAAATATTGCTATGTTGAGGCCCCAGGGCCCAGAGCTCCTGGTGCAAAAGGCTCTGCTCCAGCCGGGGAGGCCCCCCCAGGCGGTGTGTGGGGTGGGGCGGAGCAGCACTGGGTGTGGAAGAGAACAGTCCAGGGCTCTGGGGAGATCTTTCCACCGGGCGCCTGCGGAAAACCCAGGAGAGGTGTCCCCACAGCAGAAAAGACAAGCTCAGCATTCCCCCGCGGAGATCCCAGACGAGACCTGCCAGGTTGACTGCAGCCGGAAGCTGTCCGGTCCCCCCTGCAGTCTGACTTGCGGCTGGAAGCACCCAGCCGCCGAGTCGCGGGCTCACTTGCACGTGTACACCTCGGTGCGCTCGCTGCAGGTGTTGCACTTGACATAACAGCACCAGTGGAACTTGCAGTTGCACTGCCACACGCGGGCGTACTGGTGGGTGTTGTAGCCGCGGCCACAGCACATGAGGTCGCAGCCGCTGGCCTGCGGGGCGGTCTTGTTGCAGGCGCGGCCCTGCGTGCCCACGCTGCCTGTCACCGGGTCCTCCTCGCAGTAGTTGGGCGACTTCTCGATGTACACCAGGTCTGTGTCCATGGGCTTGCGGTACGACAGCGGCTTCTTGATCTTCAGGAAGGTGGGCCGCTTGTTGCGGCTGGCTCGCACGGGCTCCACGTGGACAGCCTCGTTGTACTTGTCCTTGAGCACGTAGCCCAGCTCCCGGAACTGCGGCAGCGTGGTCCAGCATGTCTTGGTGGTGCACGAGCCGGACACACCGTGGCACTTACATTCCAGCTTCATGTTCTCCTCCAGGATCTGCAGGGGTGGGCGGGGAAGAGCACAGCACACGTCACTGCACACTGCACGCAGCGGCCCGGGGCGGCCCCCAACCCGGCCCAGCCCCGCCCCGCCCAGCCTCGCCCAGCCCCGCCCAGCCCCGCCCAGCCTCCCCAGCTCGGGCTTTTGTGGTTCCTTGTAGTGGGGGGATCTCAGACCTGGATTCAAATCCCTCTCACCCCTGGCCTCTGTGCTGTGCTTCTACCTGGAGCTCACTTGCTCTCCCGGCCCCTCCCAACTCCTATCTGGTCCTTAGATTGGTGCTCAGGTCAGTTCAGGCCAGTCCAGGGCACACAGAGGGTTCTCTTTGACCTGCACAGCTTTATTTATTTTTTATTATTTTTTTAAAGATTTTATTTATTTATTTAAGAGAGAGAGATGGAGAGCAAGAGCACAAGCAGTGCGGAGGGGCAGAGGAAGTGGGATAAGCAGACTCCCCACTAAGCAGGGAGCCCCACGCAGGACCTGATCCCAGGACCCCGGGATCATGACCTGAGCCGAAGGCAGACGGTTTAACCGACTGAGCCACCAAGGCGCCCCTGGCCTGCACAGGTTTAAAATAATTTTTGAACCAACATTTAAAAACCAGCAGATAGACTTCCGGGGTTGGTTGGTTGGTTAGTTTCTGCGTTTTGGCAAACAGAAAGGGCATCTGGCAACTCTAGGGTGAGATTCAAATCATTTACTAATGGGTACAGCTGAGGACTGACCTACGGGGGGGGCAGCTGGCCACCAATGGCAGCATGGCAGTCCTGCTCCCCGCAGCCTCTGCCAGCACTGTCACATGGCAGCAACACCTGGAGCTGTCCCAGCAGCTGCCTCCTTCCCAGGCTGGCATCCCTCAATCTGTCACAGTACCCACCACTCCATATCGCCTCCCTGACCTCGAGTATGTATTTTCAGAGGTCATCTGCTTTGACCACTTATGACATCTGCCAGGCACGGTGAACACCCGAGGCTGGGAACCCTGGCTCTGATTTAGCCTTCCCTGGCAGCTTTCCCTGACCTCCAGGCTACACGGTGGGCCTCTTCTTCTGAGTTCCCAGTTCCCCTCAGGCTCCCATTGCCATAGCACTGAGATGCAGCACTATACGGTGAACCCCCGAAAAGCACAGATGCTGGACCCTGGGTTTAAATCCTAGATCTAACACCAGCCTGCTGTGTGCCCTTGGGCAACTTCTTGAGTCCTCTGTGCTGCAGTTTCCCCGTATGCAAAACGGGGATGGATGGTAATTGTAACTAATTGTAATCATACAATGAAGCACCTGACTGCAGCAGAAAAGAATGAACTAATAATACACACAAAAAGAACAGATCTCTAAGATGTAATGCTGAGTGAGAGAAGTTGGATGCCAGAAAGAACTGACTGTGTGATTCCACTGATACGAAGTTCAAGGACAGGCAAAATTAATGGCTGGTACACGGGCAGTTGGCCCGTGAGCCATAGTTTGCTGACCCCTGCCTTGGAATATCCCTGCAAGCAAAGAAAGCAACATTTACCAAACCCCCGTGGTACTGGATATTTAGGTTGTTTTCAGGCTTTGGGGTTTGTTCTTTTTAAAATCTTTTCTCTCCCTGCCTTCTTTCTTTGTTTAAACTATATTATAGAAGGAAGTATCTTTGGAACTAAAGCTTCTCTTCCTTTTTCATCATCTTCAGCCCGATTTTATTCCAACAGACATTTATGAAGCTCCTACTGTGTACCAGGCACTGGGATGGGGATGTATTAGTGAGCATAGTTTCTGGGTCACAGTGTATGAGCATTTTCATGGTCTTCATCTGGACTGGCAAATTAACTTTGCCTGTTATAGAGTGGGAAAAAAAGTGGATTAATGAGTAAATGACTGAACATTTATTGATCACCTGTACACGCACTGGGCCCATGTTTTCGTATGTGGCATTATTTAACTCTATGAGGTTAATATGATTCCATTTTACAGGGGTAAAAACTGAGGCTCAGCTAAGTCCTGGAGCTGGTCTGTGGGGCATTCAGAGGCAAGGGTCTTCTTACTGCTGAGGGTTGCGAATCAACTGCTTGGTGGCTCTGCTGACTTGCTTTGTGACCTTGGAATTGTCACACCCCCTCTCTGGGCCTCAGCCGCCTTCACTGAAACATGGAATGAAGTCAATTCCATCTTTTCTTGGCAAAAGCCAGCGTGCTGGAACAGAATCAGACATTCAAAAAATAGTCATTAGCTCTGCCTCTAGGCCTGGGCCGGTATGGGTGCTGGGGACACAGTGGTGACAAGATAAGTTTCCTGTCTCCAAGGATGGGCTCCTGTTCAGGGTCCTCCCAGTCCTGGGAGCTCTGCTTCCAGGAGGAGGTGACCAGTGCTTGGGTCAGTGGACTCAACGGGAAGGGAGCACCACCCTGTTTCAACCACAGTATCTGGAATCAAATGAGCCAGCAATGCCACAAGCATCCAGAATGTTCAGGGACAGAGATTTCAGTTGGCAGAATGCTCTGATTCCAGGACACCTAGTGTGACAGAGCACCTACTGTGTGCTGTCGTCCTCATACGACCTGCACACACGCGCAGCTGCTACTGGATGAGCAGCCCCCCAGATAACACAGATGTCCCTTCTGGTTGTCAGTGAGGAGATAGTTCCTAAGCGTCCAGCCCTCCTCCCCGCCTGGGCCTGAGAAGCGTGGGAAAAGAGCAAGGCTCAGGGGTGTGGCGATGCGCTTTGGGGGCAGCGTTAGGCAGCAGGTTCCGACTGACTGGGATTGCAGTGCAGTCAGAGATTTCAACACACACGTGCTGGGGGACACTCAGAACGGATTCAGACGATACTGAGGATGCGGGGCACCTAGAACCCTCAGCACGGCCGGCGGGTGTGCCTACACTGCACGGTGTCTAATAAGATATGCTGACCTATGGCTCAGAAATTTCACTTCCAAGGCATATACCTGAAAGAATCATATGCTTGTGTGCACAGGAAACAGGTTCAAGGACGTTCATAGCAGCAGCATTGAAGGACATGTGGAGAGTGCCCAGTGTGGTTTCATGGTATCTTCACACTGGGCACTCTCCATATGTCCAGCCATGGTGGGATGGATAAGCTGAGGGGTGTGCTCAGCGGGACACTACAGGACAGTGACAGTGAACAGCTACAGCAAAGCCCACCAACAGAGGTCAAGCTCAGAAATACAGTGGGGAGGGAAAAAAGCAATTGGAAAAGACGTCCATGGAATGAGTTCATCTATAACAAGTTCAAAAGTAGATTGTATTGTTCGGGGGCACCTACAGAGGTGGAAAGTTATAATAAGAAGTCAAAAAATGAGGGTCACAATAAGAAATCAAGAAATGAGGGTCACAAATATCAAGACGGTGGCTGTCTCCGGGGTGGGGTGCGAGGGGCTGTGGTTGACAGGGGTCACCTGGTTCTGGGGTGCCGGCAATGTCTGTTCCTTGATACGGATGCTTTATAATTCTTCTTTTATTTTTTTTAAAGATTTTATTTATTTGACAGAGAGAGCCACAGCAAGAGAGGGAACACAAGCAGGGGGAGTGGGAGAGGGAGAAGCAGGCTTCCCGCTGAGCAGGGAGCACGATGTGGGGCTCCATCCCAGGACCCTGGGATCATGACCTGAGCCGAAGGCAGATGCTTAACGACTGAGCCACCTGGGTGCCTTATAATTCTTCTTTTAAATCAATGTAAATGTCCTGTGTGCTTTTTTGCACAGAAGCTATATGTTACAATTAAAAAAATGCAGTGGGTACAACAGTCACTAAGCACATCAAAGGATGCTCAACATCATTAGGCATCAGGCAAATGCAAATCAAAATAGCCACTTCACACCCTCTAGGATGGCTGACAGAAGAAATACAGACATAGCAAGTGTTAGCAAGGGTGTGGAGAAATGGAAACCTTCACACACTGCTGGTGGGAATGTGAAATGGAGCAGCCCTGTGGAAAACTATCTGGTAGTGCCTCAAAATGTGAAACACAGGGTTATCGTATGGCCCAGTGCTATGACCTGAATGTTTGAGTCCCACCCCCCAAATTCATGTGTTGAAATCCTAACTCCCCCAACCCTCCTCCCCCCGGGGAGACAGTAAGTGGGGCCTTTGGGAGATTCTTAAGTCATGAGGGTGGAACTGTCGTGAAGGGGATAATGCCTTATAAAAGAGGCTCCAGAGAGACCCCTAGCCCCTTCCACCATGTGAGGATACAGCAAGAAGGCACTGGCTTTGAACCAGAAAGAGGGCGCTCCCAGAAGGCGACCATGCTGGTGACTTATCTTGGACTTCCAGCCTCCAGAACTGTGAGACATAAATGTCTGTTGTTTATAAGTCACCCAGTCTGTGGTACTTTGCCTCCTAAAAAGACTAAGACACCCCGCCAGCAATTCTGCTCCTAAGTATATACTCAGGAGAAATAAAAACATACACCCGTAAAAACTTGTAAACCAATGTGAACAGCAGCATTCTTCATAATCGCCAAAAAGTGGAAACAACCCAACTGTCCTTCAACTGATGAATGGATAAACAAAATGTGGCACATCCACACAATGGAACATTATTCAGCCATAAAAAGGAATGAAGTGCTGACACATGCTACAACATGGATGGATCTTGGGAGCATTATGCTCAGGGACAGAAGCCAGACACAAAAGACACAAATTGTGTGATTGCATTTATATGCGATGTCCAGAATAGGCAAATCTATAGAGACAGAAGGTAGACTAGTGGTTTGGGAAGAGGCTGGGGGAGATGAGTGACGGCTGGAGGGTACAGGTTCCTTTCTGAGGTTATGAAAATACTCGAAAATTATGATGGTTGAACATACCTGAGACTATGTTCGAGAGTGCGGAACTGTACACTTTCCCTAAGTGTACTGGGGATGGTGTGTGAATTATACCTTAATACAGTGGGTTTTCTAAAAAGTCTCTGGAAGGTTTTAGTGAAAAAGCCTTAGGTTATATTTCTTTTTTTTTTTTTAAAGATTTTATTTATTTATTCATGAGAGACAGAGAGAGAGAGAGAGAGAGAGAGAGAGGCAGAGGGAGAAGCAGGCTCCCCACTGAGCAGGGAGCCCGATGCGGGACTTGATCCCAGGACCCTGGGATCATGACCTGAGCCGAAGGCAGACGCTTAACCATCTGAGCCACCCAGGCGCCCCTAGGTTATATTTCTTAGGCTGTGACACCAACTGTTTTCGTGTGGCGGATGCTGGGCCAGGAGCCCCGGTGCCGGAGGTCAGGCTCCGGGGTCAGGCTGGGTGCAGCTACCACTCCCATTGCATGCAGCCTCCCGCACATTGCCTCCCTCTTCCTGTGAGGCCACAGCTGGCCTGAGGCCATGCTAGTATTTGTGTGGGCCCCTAATCAGATGATGTCCAGCCTGTTAACCCTGCAAACTCTGCATTTTCAGAGCCTCAGTGATTGCATTATATCCGCGCTAAGCTGGGCATAATCACGGCCGCCCTGGCCAGAACTGGCCACCCAGACGGGCATCCGGGTGGGCACCCAGCCCTCTCCCCGAGGCAGGGGACAACAGCAGAGGAAACAAGTGTGGGACAAAGCCACATTCTTTGCACCCCCGCTCCCAGCCCCGGAGGCCAGGCTGACTACCAGCTTCTCAGCTGTCCAGAGGGACTTCAGGATAAGCTTCCTTTTACACTGGGAGAGTCTGGATTGTGATTCAATGACACGTGTAGTTGGAGGGTCTACGGGCTCTAAGATGACACAACCCCATGCACTTTCCCAGTGCTTGGCACACAGCAGGTGCCCAGGAAATGCCCAAAGGTAAATTCACCTACAGGGTGCATTCAAACTATTCCACGACCAGCATGCAGCGAGCCTGAGCAACGCGCCCTAAATGTTCAGGGTCTGAGAGGCCCTTCCTGGCTGGCTGGAGGGGAAGTCCAGAGGATCCCGGGAGCAGCTATGATGCGGGGAGGGGCGATCAGAGGGCTTGGAGCAGCTGGGACAGACCCATGTCAATATTTTATGGGCCTGGTGGCACTACTGGGTCCCAGCTTACAGAGCAGCCACATACGACTGCTTGGGGGCTCCCATTTTACCATCCTGTGATGCAGAGAGGCGTCGATGCAGCAGGAAAGTAAAGGGGAAAATAAATCTGTGAGGCCCACGGTCTGGTGTCTCAGAGGGTCTCTGGAGAACACGGAGTTCTCCCACCTCCCACCCCACCGGTGGCCTGGGGTCTGAACACAGCAAGGAGCCTCAGCTTAGCGGGCTGGGGGGACTTCGGGGGAGAGAAGTGGCTGCTACAGGGTTCACGTTTTACCTGATGAGGGGAACACGTTCCCTTCTCTTCTCCACCTGTGGCCGCTGGTCGGCTAGGAGGTGCGATTTTATCGTGAGCGGACAGGGAAGCCAGCGGAGGCCCGGAACTTGAGTCAGGACTTACAAGGACCTCATATTGGTTGCAACAAATGTGTCTCTGGTGCAGAGAGACTTTGTGTGTGGGGGGTGGGGTGTTTATGGGAGATCTCTGTCCCTTCTTCTTAGTTTTGCTGTGAATCCAAAACTGATCTGAAAAATAAAGCCTATTTTTAAGAAAACGATCTCAGAAGAGAAGCTGTATGCAGGGATGGTCTCCAGTGCTGAGACTGGGCTGTGTCTGCTGCTGACTGGCCAGGTACCCTCGTTGGCCCTCAGTTTCCCCATTTTGAACCCAAGGGTCTGAACTAGATGATTTCCAGAGCTGCTTCTGATGCTGTCTCTCTGTCTTCCAACTCTGTCTGTCCCGGCTTTGTATCCATACTCCTCTAACTGATACAGTGTTTCCAGAGCCCTGTCTGATCTTCCTGACACTCCCTGAGAGATGGACGTTATCATTCCCATTTCACAGGTGAAGAAAGGGAGGCTCAGAGAAAGGGAGAGACATAAGCAAGATCAGAGTGTGCATCCGTAGCCTCTCCAGACCACTCCCCATGCTTCTGCTTCCTGCTTCACGCCTCAAGGAGACTACACGGCCCCCGACCACTGCTACTGGTGATTGGTTGGTTGGGCCTGGTGCATATCGGTCATGGGACCAATGGAATGCAGCTGTCACCTCCAGGTGGGTCTGACCAGTGGAAGCACTAGTGGGGGATTAGAGGGCAGGAGGGAAGTCCTGAAAGGTACTCCTCCTGCTCGCTCCCCCCCTGGGCCCCTCATTCTCATCTCCCTAGAAAGACACTCCTTACCTGTTAGGGGTCACTCCCTATTTCTCCCTTCCCCTCAGTCTCAGGCAGCCACTAACTAGCATTCTGTCTTTATGATTTGCCCATTCTAGACATTTCACATAAATGGCTTCATATACTAGGTGGCCCTTTGTGGGTCTAGCTTCCTTCATTCAGCAGAAGGTTTTCAAGGTCCATCCGTGTAGCATGGTGTAGCAGGTACCAATACGGCCTTCCTTTCCATGACTGAATAATACTCTGTCATATGGATGTGCCACAGGCTGTCCCTTGTTCATCAGTTCTTGGACAGCAGTCCCTTCCTAAACTCTCCTTAATTTCCTTGTCTGAGTGCACCCAGTGTACTGGCCATGACCCCAGCGGCCGCATGCCACTCCTCTGAGGCGAGCTGAGAACAAACCCCTTCCTCTTGACTGCCATGCCCGTCCTTGTCCACCTCTTGGCTCTGGCTCCCTGTTCCTTACCCAGTTAATCCTTACTGCCATCTCAGAGGCTCAACCCAACAATTCCACCACTGGATATGTACCCTCTGGGGAGGCTCACGCATGTGCCAAATGACCAAGTGCCTCACGGAGGCGTTATCTGAAATATCAAAAGGCCGAGAGAATCAAAAGATCCGCCAGTGGGGACTGGTTATATAAATTCTGACACTTCTGTAAACTGGAATGTTCTGCAGCTGTTAAAGAGAACCGGGCAGTTCTGTACTTACTAATGAAGGCTGATCTGAAAGAGACACGGTGAAGAGAACAAAGCATGGTGCAGAAAAGTATGCAGAGCATGAGCTCATTTGTGTGAGGAAGAAAAGATGTGGGCATGGGTGTTAGTAAGAGCACAGAATAATATCTCTGGAGAATACATGAGAAATTGGTAAGAGTAGCTACTTCTGGGGAGGGCACCAAGTGCCAGGGATCTGGGGAGAAAGGAGCCTTACGTATGGGATTGCTTTTTGTGCCTTTTGAATATGCTATCATGTCAGAAAAAAGTCACCTCATCCGCGAAGGCTTCCTTGATTGTCAGTGACTCCCTCATGGTCTTTATGACTGTCCTGGGCTATTGATACCTGTCACCTTCGCCCTATGAGACGATCCACCTGTCAGCATCTCCCATCAGGACAGTGGGTCTTTGTGGTGGACATGGAGATATGCCATTCAGATGCCCCTTCAAGGGAAGTCTTATATCAAAGCTGCAGCTAGTGATGTACTAGTAAATTTCGGGGGGTGGGGTGGGGGAAGACCTTTCGTGCCTTTTATAGTGTTTGCTAATTTCTTTGGGATAAATGTTCCTATCATGGCTGATTTTAAGCTACAAATGACTTAACAACTGGCTCACAAATCCCTGAATCTTTAACACTGGGTCTTGTGAGCCCATAGGAGCCAGCTCCAGCACGTCCTGGGACCGGGGGTGGAATCAGCATACACCCCCAGCTGTCAGATACTCCAGGGCTTGTCCCACCTGCAGAACTGCAGCCTTCGCAGGTGGGCGGAAGCCAGGGGCTCAGAGAGGCAGGGGTAACAGGTCTGGCCAGTTGGATGGGCAGTACCTGCCCCAGAGTTCTTTCCAAGGCTTTGTCTGGCCAACATTGCAGCACCACCTCAGCTCAGCCCTGCTCCTTCCCTTTCCCTTCGCTGAGTCCTACTCAACAGCTTGGACCTGAAACTCCATCTCAGCCTCTGCTTCTGGAGAACCCCACCTGTGACATTCCTCAGAGGCTGGGGCCCGGCCATTCACCTCCACCTCCCTAGCCTCTGGCAGAGAAAGCCTGGCATGGAGAAGGTACTGACCAGTAGGAAGCGGAAAGAAGGACCTAGTGTGTGTCTATTCATGTTCATTCACTGACTCATTTTACATTGAGCACCAACTGTGTGCTATTCGGTATCACCCCCACTGCAGGGGCCCTGGGAGGACCGTGATGCAGGGAGATGCTATCCCCGCCTTCTCTGGGCCTACAGATCCAAGCCAGGAGCAGCCATAATAACCCTCCTGAATCTGTAAATTTGGTGCATTCTATGAAAGAGTGGAACAGAATGCAGAGAAAACTTTTGACCCAAGAGTAGCTGCTCTTGTGTACAGCTTCAGGAAGGCTCCCGCAAGAAGGTAAAGGCTGAGCTGGCAGCCAAATAACAGGAAGGATCAAATAGAATCAGCCAAACTTAGCAGGATGGGAAAACAGCATTTCAGACCAGGAAACAGCACATGCCAAGGCCCAGAGGTAGGAGGGATGTGGCCTGCCCACGAAAGAAATGGGAAGAGGCAGGGGGGTGGCCACTCAGGGCAGGGAGGAGCCTGGATCACCTGCAAGCTAAGGAGTGCCACTGAGGGCCTTTTAGGCAGGGGAGTGGCGAGGTCTGAATGACACCTTTAGAGATCATTCCAGACAGAAAGGAAATTAGGTTAGAGAAGGTCAGAGTGGCAGGGCAGAGATGTTGAAAGATACTGTCCCCATCACCCAAGCCAGAGACAACAGTGGCTCTGACATAGGTGGTGGCAGGAGGGGACAGGAGGGGAAAATCAGCAATACCTGGTGAATGATCCATGGGGAGTTTGTCGGGGGCCCAGGGCAACTCACAGGCCTCTCATGGATAAGGAGACTATGCACTGA
Organism: Callorhinus ursinus; assembly: GCF_003265705.2. NCBI lineage: Eukaryota > Metazoa > Chordata > Mammalia > Carnivora > Otariidae > Callorhinus > Callorhinus ursinus. The sequence continues at coordinate 43,848,476 of NW_027397077.1, read as the reverse complement.
AACAAGGAACCCAAAGAAGGACCAGGCTAGAGGAAGAGCACGCATTGAGGGCATTATGGGGAAATTTCTGGCACAGTGAATACCCCGGAAGAAGGGCATCGGGGGAGTCTTTTGGTGCCACTGAAATCTGGCCCTAGTCAGCATGGGTGCCCACAGAAGATAATGTGACTAGAGCCCCAGTCAGGATTCAGTCACTTCCACAGACTAAAACATGTGGTTGAAACCAGCCAGAAGTGAGGTAAACCCCTATAATCTTTGGTATTAAAAAAAAAAGGTTACAAAAGCACAGGACAGGAGAGTCTGAGAAAGACTGAAAGCTTTACATGACCACAACTTCAATATGAGCTAATAAGCTGCTAAAAAACCTGAGGTCATATTAACTGAGGTCCGGGGCCCACAGTAAGGGAGGAGATTGCTATGTGATTTTCAGAATTGAACTACACCCCAGCAGATGGACAGAGACAGATAGAGTATGTATAGGGGAAAGGGCTGGAGACCCCATACCTAAGGAGCTGGAGCTGCTCAGCCTAGAGAAGGAAGTTTCTGGGTGTCCTTGGTCACTGCCCCATCTGCTCTGCAGGCCTATCCTGGGGCAGGGTGAGTGGGAGGGACTGTGTGTCCATCCAGAGGGCAGAACGGGGACTCCAGTTGGAGAGGAGTCACAGGATAGCAGATCCCCGCTCAGTGAGAGGCCAGCCCTTCCCACCACGCGACCAGACCTGGATGGGGGGCTGTGGGGAGGTGATGAGCTCCCTGTCCTGCAGAATGTGGCAGCAGCAGCTGGGGTCTGCGGTGGGGATTCCTGCACAGGGTAGGGCGGGGCTACTCTCAGTCTGCTTCTCTGCCCCCCAACCCAGCCCCAAACCTGTCTGGAGAGCAGGAAGAATTTTCCGCACCGCTGGAGGGAGAAAAATCAATCTCTTTCTGACAGGTCCCCCAGGAAGTGCCAACAATGTACCAGGTGCTGCCCAGAGCCCAGAATTACCCAGGGCAGGATTCTTGGGCCTGGGAGGGGCCTTGGGAGAAACTTGGCTCCAGAAAATTCCTTGAATCGTAACACCAAATAGATGCTATTGAAGTTGGCCTCCTGGGCCATGGCAGACTCTGGGGCTGCCCAGAGGATCTGGGGGGGTGAACTTCTGGGAGGTGGAAGGGGTTCTGAGGGGAGTGAGGTCAGGCAGCGACCTCGGCTCCCACCCAGTCCATGCCGCATGGCACTCCTGTGACCGGGAGTCTCCGATACCCTCCGAAGCGTTCTGAGTGACGTCTAATTTTTAAAAACCAAAAGCTGTTTCTCAGCATTGACTTCCACTTCTTCCTCTCACAGACTCTCCCACATTGAGACCACTGGGAAGAACATGAAGCCCCCACACAGTCCAGGAGGATAGCCCACCCCATGGCGGTCCGAGCCTCCTGCCACGCCCTCCTCCAGGTATGCAGCTCCATTCCTCCCTCCATGGTCTAACCCCCCCAACACTTCAAGGGCCGCCAAAAATGGCCCTCTTCTCAGAGCATCCCGCCCTTCGCACCGAACGCCAGCAGGACTCGGCCAGCACAGATTTCTCCTGCTCCCAGTGCCCTTCTCCAGTGCCCTGCTTGTTTCACGGCAAGGCTGGTGTGGCCTTTGGAGCTCTGCAAACACTGACTCCTCAGTGAGGCTTTCCCACAGCCACCCTGACTGCAGTCACCCTGTCAGCGATGGCTCCCAGCTCCTGCCAGTCAGCCCTGCCAGATCCCACTGCTCATCCCTCCCAGTTCCCACCAGTCATCCCTCCCAGTTCCCACTGCTCATCCCTCCCAGTTCCCATTGCCCATTCCTCTCAGTTCCCACCAGTCATTACTCCCAGGTCCCATTGCTCATTGTTCTCAGATCCCACTGCTCATTGCTCATGGTTCCCAATGCTCATTGCTCCCAGATCCCACTGGTCATTGCCAAAGATAGGATCTTGACTCAGGCCAGTCAGGGCCAATCAGAACAAGTCCTGAGGATTCAGTGTGAAGAAAAAATAAGAACCTTTCTGGTTATTTCCCGCCAGATGTGAAGAAGGAATGCAAGGGCCAGAGCTATGGATAGGCATCTTGCAATCATATGGGTGTGAGAATGGAGTTAACTAGGAAAGCAGAACTGAGGGAAAAAAGAGAGGATGATGGGTATGTGCAACTGGTTCCTAGGAATATCTTCTGCATCCTGGATCAAGCTGGACTTGAATGCATTACCCCAGGACCATTCAGTTCCATGAATTGATGAATTTCCTTTGTTTTGAAGCTGGTTTTCCTCTATCTTAAAATATCCTAATGGATACACAGCTCCCTTTATTTATAGGAGAGATGCTTTCTGTAAAGCTGATAGCCAGTCCATGGGTTTTAAGTCACAGCATGGACTGGCTAAAGACTGGTTTGCTTAAAAGGGCCTTGGGGAGGCCAGGACCTTGAGGGCTGGAGACTGAGGTTAGCTGGGTATCTGCTGCTTCCTTTCCTTTGACCCCTCCACTGTTGGCCAGCCTGGCTCCTCTGCAGGAGGGGTCAGTTCTGGACCATTTGCACCCCAGGTAATGAGCAGTGACTTAGGCAATCAGAATCGGTCTCTACATGACAACATGTTGTAATGGAAAGCAGCCTAAAGCTACCTAGGAAGCCCCAAGAACCCTGGTTCAAATCTTACCTCTGGTCACCACATGCCAGTGATGACAGACATGACCAAAGGGAGCAGGGCACACTTCCTGTCTGGCTGTCCATTTCCTCATCACAACCAGCCTGCCTCTGACCACAGAGGCTGAAAACCCAAGACACCACTTGATAAAAACAGAGGCCTGAGAGAGTGACTTCTCGTTTCCTATCTTTGGATGCTGTGATGTGAGAGCGTGATTCCTGGAGCTTAGGCAGCCATCTTGTGACTAAGAGAACCAGAGGCTGACAAGGGGACAATGGCGGACCAGCAGGATAGAAACCCAGGTCCTCGAAGAATTGTTGAGCCTCTGAAAAAAAAACTTCATCCAGACTTTATTTTGCAAGAAAAAGCCAACTCCTATCATTGAAACCACTTCTAATAAGATGTTTTGTTACTTGTAACCAGATGCAACCTCAGTGATTTGCTCCTTCTTGTAAAGCAGGAGCAAGTCGTTCCTCAGAAGAGACAGTGGGGATTAAGTGCGAGGAGGGCAATCGGGGCCTGGTGCAGGGCATCTCACACAATAGCCCTAGCCTGGTGAGTGTTCCTATTTCATTCATGAATGCTGAGATGTATGGGCACAGCCCTGGAAGGACACGGGCAGAGGAGCAGCGATGTGGGGTGGAAGACTAATCGGCTGGAGGTCCTGGTGCTGCCTCTACACAGCTGTGTGACTCTAGGCAAGTCCCTTTCCTTCTCTGGGCCTCAGTTTCCCCCACCTGTACAATGAAGGGGTTAGAGAAAGATCTTCAAGAGAGAAGACAAGGACACAGAGGGCCAAGGAGGACAGGGGTGGGAAGGAGAGCAGTTGGCCGAAACCTGCCACATTCTCCCAGATGTCCCCAGGGTATGTGTCAATTCCAGTGTGGTACAGTAGCCACACAGACGCAGAGGTCATTGTGAGTGCCGAGTGAACCCCGCTAAAGAGGCTCTGGGCCTTCATCCTCCCTCCCGCCCTCCCACACCCAGGCCGACTCGCCCCAGAAACCTGTGCTGTTGTAAACACCCCAGCCCAGCTCCTGAGGCTTGTCCGTATAGCCGGCACCTGGCTCGGGAGCCCAGGGTATCTTCATGAAGCCCCCAAGCTGGCCACCTCTTCTACCCGCACACCGCCCACTCATGCCTGCAGTGTCTCCCCCCATCCCTGTTACCACTGGTGCTTGCTCCCACTCTCAGATCCTAACCACCCTCTCCCCAGCAGGACACCTGGTTCCAGAATCTTCTGTGGACAAACCCCGCATGAGCTGGATCACATGGGAAAGCTGGCCATTGGTCAAAGAGAGGCACAGAAAGCAGGGGGTAGGTCTGCGAGGCGCAGAGGCCTCATCTCCCTAGGGCTGATGTTTGGTTTCCCCAGAAGGGAGGTGACCTGAGCAGGATGGTCACCCAGTCCTGCCGGCTTCCTCTGCCAGGCCTCCATGCCCTAGCCACCCCAAGTAGCATGTAACCCAAACCACTTGCACCAGCCAAGCTGAGCACTTGCCCCTCATCCTGTGTGTGTGATAAGGGGTGTCCCTTACCGCACTTGGGCCACTTCCGGTGCTCCCTACCTCACGGGCACATTCCCAAGGAGCCTGACAAGATGGGGGCCCTGCTGGTGTCAAGGCTGGCTCCGTCGCTCACCTCCTGTGAGAGCCCAGATATGCTGGGCAGTCTGTCTGCCCCCTTCTCCAGCCCGGGGGCTCACGTGTGAACACTACGCCCATAGACCCCCTGCCCCCCAGCCTCTGGTCAGGTCCAGCCAGTGGGAGACCCCGCAGAAGACTGGAGGGCAGGAAGAAAGAGAGGCTGGGACACTTAGTCCCTAGACTCCCTCTCTGTGGGGCCATATGGTGGCTCTCACTGCATTCCCCTACCTATAACCACGGCTCCTAAATGGTCCCTCTCCTCCAGCTATACTCTCTCCAGTGACATGTTCCCTTCCCTGCCCCTTCAGGCCTCCAGGTAGTAAGAGCTCCCCAGTGTCGCCGACACTCAGTGCTACAACAGCCCTCACAGGATGCCCCAAATGCTGCCCACACCCCTTGAAGTAATCCCTCCATTACACTCTCTTCTGTTACCCCAACTGTATCATCCACCAGACCCTGGCCGGGACACTGGTGGGCAAGGTACGCCACCTCCGTGAGCCTTGGTTTTGTCCCCTCATTCAGTGGAACTCACGCCCTGGTGGCACGGCGAGGGCCGAATGACCAAAGGTATAGTGCCAGGCCGAAGGAGGCCCTCGGAGATGTGGCTGTTGTTATTCTGACCTTTAAATTATTTACAGTGCTGCGTGACGTTTTTGTGTTGGACTTGGCTAAGAGTAGGGACAATTTCTCAGAAATGAGCTCTGGGCTGGCTTCTCACCCAAGCTTCACCGGTTCCTCCCACCAGACCGTGAGCCCCATGAGGGCAAGAAACCATGTTCAACCCCAATAAAAGCCGCTCACTTCGTTCAGCCACTGTTCTAAATGTTCCACACAGAGGCAGATTTATTATCATCATCCCCATTCTACAGCCGAGGAAGCTAAGGCACCAGGGAGTCACAGTTAGGAAGCGTGGGGACTGGTCTTCCGCCACAGGCAGTCCACCTCAGGAGCTCTGCGGGCCAGCTGAACAGAAGGAAGGCTGAGGGCCCGGATGGCCTTGTTCCCTTAGGCTACAGTCTCGTGGGCTGGTTTGTGTAGTGGACACTGTGGTGTCCGTCCAGGTCCTCCTCCAGGACCCACACTCACCGCCCCACTGTCCGGGGTGTGGCCGCTGATCCTCCAAGGCGGGGTCCTCCTAGGAGCTGCTCTGCCAGCATGGAAGCCACCTCACCCAAGGTCATGCCCCTCCTCGGGGCAACTCCAGCCAATGACCAGTTGATGCTGGCTACCAAGACCTGGTCTCCCTGCCTCAGCTGGGGACAACTCTAAAGGGCCGTTCCAGCCCCAGAGCATCTCGTGGGACCAGCTGAAGCCTCTGTGGGGGCTACAACACAGCCCCTTCTCTCCCTTGCTTCCTTACAGGTCTGTCTTCCCAGAGCCCTTCCTGGAAATGCCCTGCATGTGCATTTCCACATCAGGGGCCCCTTCCAGTGGCCCTGATCTAGGGCAGCGTATAACCCAGCAGGCAGCTGGCCCTGGGCCATGCCCCCCAGATGCCACAGGTGTGAGCACTGCCCTGGCAGGAGAGGCTGCAGGCTGCCAGCCCAGAATCATCACTGCCTGCCCCTCCTCCTGCTGCTCCTCCCCC